>NC_092330.1:21259908-21562939 GCF_036785885.1 Coffea arabica
TAATAAGCACAACATAAGCATCATTAGGTGTAGTAGGGTGTTTCAAGCTTCACTTACCAAGAACCAAGAGAGAGGAAGATGTTGGGCACCTTAGACCTTCAAACAAACTTCACCACAACCCTTACTAGCACTAGAAGATAAGATTTTATGGAGTGAAATCTAGTCTAAGCTTTTGTTTATGGAAGATTGAAGCTTATGGAAGCTTGAGAGATGGAAAATTTCCTCCCTTCTTTGAGCTTAGAGAGCCGGCCACCAAGGAGAGAAAAATGGTGAATTTTGAATGATTTTTGAGATATTTAACCTTTGGTCAAAAAAGTCAAAATTGTGAATAGTAATTCTTAAAGTCCAACCAATCATATTGTGACACTTGTCACACTCATTAATGCATTCTTATCTTCCTTTTCTCTCTCACATCACTCACTTCACACACACTACTTATCTCTTAACACCCGATAAATTTTACACAGTATCCGAAACTTAACCTTATTGGCCGAATTTTTCCGAACTTTTCGCACTAGTGGGTCCCACGTCCAATATACGTTCTTATTTCTCAAAAACTAACTAATACTAGAAAAATCATCTAAAAACTCTATTTACTCAATAAAAATTATCTGGGGAATTTTCTAATAAAGAAAATGTGGAAAAAACGGGTTTTCAATCTTAACCGGAACTTAGGGTTTAAATCTTAATCCCTACTTAGGGTTTTCGAAATACTCCCAAAACCAAACGTTACCGCCCAATTAATGAATATATCAACGTAGAACGAACTGGGGCCTCACACGTGCCATGCATGATCTCCTGCCGACACTCCGTCGACCGCAAATAATAGTCCGTAGAACTTCACTTGTACACCCACCGACACCTTATCACCCTCACTGGCCAGTCACCTCACAAACTTGCCCGGGCGAACGAAATCACAAACTTGAGCTTGAGTCACAAGCTCGGGTCACAAACTTGGTCACCTTCTCGGTGAATCGGATTCACAAAATTGGTTCATAACATGAACCTACAAACTTGGTGACCTCAGACTAAGTTGGACTGCCTTCGACCAAGCCCTAACCGGCTCGAATAGTCCAACCAGGTCAAGAGTTCGCCCCAAACTCACAAACATCACAAAATTATTCAAAATCACAAACTTTGCAAACTTCACAAACTTTATTCGAAAGTCGCCCCGAGCCACAAGCTCAAGGGTTTTGGTTCCAAAAGGTTCATATACATATGTCAAGTACAATTATACATTCAAATTAGGGTTTAGGTCGAGTGCGATAAAGTACACCCTCGCCTAAGTGCCCTTTTCACATATCTCAAACACATAGCAAAGAAAACACACCAAACTGGCCTGAATACTTACTCAAAATACCAAAAGTAGTACGAAAGCAAAATCGCTTCGCGCGTTCGCTAGTAGTGGGCCCCACCGGCTCCGCCTAGCTCACCGCTGTCTGAAATAGAAGATTTTATCACAAACGGCCACTAACATGCCCAAAACAAGCAAAACGGCAAAACAACACGCGCGCACGTAAATATGACAGACGGAAACGGAAATGGCTGATTTGATACTCGTTTCTAGTTTACTCATAAGTTGAGTTACGAATATCGGATTAGTAGTACGAAAGCAAAATCGCTTCGCGCGTTCGCTAGTAGTGGGCCCCACCGGCTCCGCCTAGCTCACCGCTGTCTGAAATAGAAGATTTTATCACAAACGGCCACTAACATGCCCAAAACAAGCAAAACGGCAAAACAACACGCGCGCACGTAAATATGACAGACGGAAACGGAAACGGCAGATTTGATACTCGTTTCTAGTTTACTCATAAAGGTTGAAGCATCACTCACCTAATAACAAGAGAGAGGAAGATGATGGACACCTTAGCTCTTCCAAAAAGCTTCAATAAACCAACCAATATCACCAAAAGGAAAGATTGTATGGAGTAAAACTAACTTAAACTCTTGATTTGGTGGATTTTGGTCCAATTGGAAGCTTGAAAGTTGAAGAATTTCCTTCTTCTTTGAGAGAGAAAGGGCCGGCCAACACAAGGAAGAAAATGGTGATTTTTGAGCAATTTTTGGATATTTAATCTTTTGGTCAAAAAAGTCAAGAAAGTGAATAGTAATTCTTGAGTCTTCTCCAATGAAATGGTGACACTTGTCACCACCATTAATGCATTCCTATCCTTTCTTTTCTCTCTCACATCAATCATATCTCACTCTATACTTATCTCTTAACACCCGATAAATTTTACACAATATCCGGAATTTAACCTAATTGGTCGAATTTTTCCGAACATTTCGCACTAGTGGGTCCCACGTCCGATATACGTTCTTAATTTCTCAAAATCTAACCAATACTAGAAAAATCATCTAAAAACTATATTTACTCATAAAAATTATCTGGGGAATTTTCTAATAAAGAAAATGTAGAAAAAAACGGGTTTTCAATCTTAACCGGAACTTAGGGTTTAAATCTTAATCCCTACTTAGGGTTTTCGAAATACCCCCAAAACCGAACGTTACCGCCCAATTAATGAATATATCAACGTAGAACGAACTGGGGCCTCACAATCTCCCCCACTTAGGACAATTTCGTCCTCGAAATTTCTATGAACGGAATCTATCAAATCTAAAGTAACTAGTAGCCTGTACCTTCCACGGTCTTAAAAGAAACGAGGCTCTTCATTCCAGTCCCTTCTCTAGTTGACGGTCCAGGGTCGGTCTGGGTTAGTTGCTGAGTTCCTTTCTTTTCGTGCAATAAACCCGGGCAATTAGCAATTTGGTGCTTGGCGTTCCCACAGCGCAGACATCTCCTCCCCTTTCTCCAACAATTCACTTCAATGTGATTGGATTTTCTACAATAACCACAAATTGTCACACCACCCGCTCCACGACCCTTCTTAGCAGATGACCTACCTCGCTTACTCGGTTCTGGCCTTTGATTCTCAAGAGATGCGCTCCTTTTCTTTGCATGGAAGGTCTTCACTTGCGGCCTTGATATTTCTGTCCTTTGAGTTTTCTCTGGAACCCCCATAGAAGTAGTGCTCTGTGCCATTGCTAAGGCCTCCCCGGAAATCCCTTCGTATTTCCTTTTTAGCTCTAAGTTCTTGTGCAAGAGCTCAATTTTCTCTGAATACTCGTGCTTCCATCGCCCTTCCCAGTATGCGACTAGTTTCTTTTGGACTTCTATTTCGTCTCGAAGAACCGCAATTTCCTTATACATCTCAACCCAATGTGCCATCTCACAAAATTGCTGGAACTCAGATGGTAGCCTGTCGGGCAAAACAATGGGTCATAATCAATTCTTGGAAACAAGTGGCATTCTCGGTCCATGTTTTGTTCAGCTATTGTTTCCTCCCTTTCTTCTCTTAACTCTCGGCCTCGTTTTGTTCCACAGCCATGACCATGTCCGCGACTATGTCCTCCTTCCACATATATACATATATATATATATATAGTTTTCCCTTCTCTCTCTTTTCTTTCCAAAAAGGTACTTTAATGAATGAATGCAGTAAATTGACTACAATAACAAAATCCAACATACCAATTACACAAATAACCTATCGCACATAACACGCCATATCAAAAGACGGACAAGCAAGTATACAAATACATATCAAGTTGGACAGATAACCATGTACACAAACACATATACTAACGTCAGGTGGTCGTAATATACGGGCGAACCAAAAGGAAAAGGTGAAGTCGTCCCAGTATCAGCCCGTCTGATCTCTCACGTCCCTTACTATCCAAACTAGATGTCCATTGACCTTTTGTGCTCATTCTAGTCAGACAAAGCCTGTTCACGTTTCCAAAATACAAGTCTCAAGTACCTAGTAGCTTGCATCGCCTCAATTCTGGAGTATTCGAGCACAAGAATCCGAAATAAGATAGTCCACATCTCGAGCTGGCCAGTCCCAAGAGTAAACCATCTACAAATCGAACTTCCTACCCGACATACCTATCTATGGTCCTTAGATATCATGAGAAAGATTGAAGACCTATAACACTTCAGGGTTCATAGCTTATGCTCGAACGAGCACTTAATCCTTCATACCCATTCACCACTCAGCCCAAGCACACTCCGCGCGGAGACCACGCAAAGCAGGCTTTGGGTTTTATCCCTCAATTGCTTAACTTTCAAATCAAATCGAATCCCACAGTCCGGCATCCTAAACTTCAAGCCTAGGATACACTACAGGAATTTGAAGCCTAAACTCTGATACCAACTGTGACGACCCCACTTCTCCCAAGGGCGAACCCAAGGGTATCGGCGGGCCGCCTGCCTAGCTCGCGCCAGGACTCAAAACTTAAAACAATCAAAGCCAGAAAATTCAAAAGAGTACTATATACAACCCCAAAAGAGTTATAATTACATTCTCCAAAAGTATCGAGTCAAACCACCAAAACAAAAACAAACATCCTAACTGTTCAACTATTACAAGCCAATCTAACTATACTAGTATACGAGCCAAAAGTCCCCGCGTCGGCCCCTGCTAAGGAAAACAAAAGGAATGGGGTAAGCTATATGCTTAGTAAGTAAACAGGGGCGAAAGCATAAATTTCACGTAACAGTTACACAATAAGAGTAAAGCAAAAGCAGAAAAGTAACATCACATAATAAGGATACAGGTGGCTCCAAAGCCAACTCATGTGCCATGCATGATCTCCTGCCGACACTCCGTCGACCGCAAATAATAGTCCGTAGAACTTCACTTGTACACCCACCGACACCTTATCACCCTCACTGGCCAGTCACCTCACAAACTTGCCCGGGCGAACGAAATCACAAACTTGAGCTTGAGTCACAAGCTCGGGTCACAAACTTGGTCACCTTCTCGGTGAACCGGATTTACAAAATTGGTTCATAACATGAACCTACAAACTTGGTGACCTCAGACTAAGTTGGACTGCCTTCGACCAAGCCCTAACCGGCTCGAATAGTCCAACCAGGTCAAGAGTTCGCCCCAAACTCACAAACTTCACAAAATTATTCAAAATCACAAACTTTGCAAACTTCACAAACTTTATTCGAAAGTCGCCCCGAGCCACAAGCTCAAGGGTTTTGGTTCCAAAAGGTTCATATACATATGCCATGTACAGATATGTGCGCAAATTAGGGTCTAGGTCGAGTGCGATAAAGTACACCCTCGCCTAGGTACCCTCTTCATACAAATCGAAACACATAAGCAACGAACACACAAAAGCGGCCTGAATACTTACTCAAAATACCAAAAGTAGTACGGAAGCAAAATCGCTTCGCGCGTTGGCTAGTAGAGGGCCCCACCGGCTCCGCCTAACTCACCGCTGTCTGAAATAGAAGATTTTATCATAAACGGCCACTAACATGCCCAAAACAAGCAAAACGGCAAAACAACACGCGCGCACGTAAATATGACAGACGGAAACGGAAACGGCAGATTTGACACTCGTTTCTAGTTTACTCATAAGTTGAGCTACGAATATCGGATTAAGGCGTATGAGACGCCATATCAAAGCTTAAAGGATGAACAACAACTGTTATGAAGACATCCAGAACTGAAACTGGAGGCTTTAGTCCCAAATGAACCAAACACAATCACTTACGAAATCTGGCCAATGCACAAAAGGTCAGTTTTGAGTGCTAACTGTTTTCTATGCTACACATGGTCAAAAGAGCTGAAAATTGGCAGTTAGATAGTTCATTCCAAATGGAACAACTTTCATGAAGGTCGGCAATCCAAATTCGGAACGGAAATTGGTCATCAGGACCAAAACAGATTTCTGGTCATTTTCACGGGCAGGCCTTGTTTGCTCGGCTATATCTCAGGTTTTATAAATCCGATTCATGAAATTCCAAGGGCGTTAGAAAGCCCTGATATAGGGCTATAAGTTTGATGTTTTTGTCGGAAGCCCAAACAGCTTGTAACTCAGTCAAATGTGAAGCCAAAGTTCCAGCCATAAACTTTCCAAAAACGTACTAGAATCACAAACCGTATTTGACCTCAATATGCGGTAATGGCACCAAATTCACTACGGTTATCGGATGGGGGTGTAAGACCCACCGTTTCGAAGCTAAGGAACAGGGGTACAACAATGTAGAAGGCCACTCAGTCCAAATCCTAGCACAACTAGGTCAAATATGCAAAATACAAATCCAGAATTACCAAAACAGGTTTGCAAATCACATAAAACTGTAATGACTATAACTTAGTCTATACAAGTCCAAATGCCGAAATTCCAAAGGCATATGTTAGATAAGACATCCAGCTACATTTCATCAGAAGACACCAACTTCAAAATCCAAACCAATTCCAGCCTAAATAGCCAAATACCAACGCAGTTTTCGCATTCTGACCAAAGCAGAACAGCTACAGTAATTTCGTGATATCTCATTCTACATTAATCCAAATGACCTGAAATTTTGTAGGCACCTCAAACACATCAATACCTACAACTTTTATTTTTTGAGCAAAGTCAAATTCTGCCTCTAACCCTATGATCCAAAACCGGACAGAATTGGGGATTTAGGAACCCTAACTTTTCAATTTTCACACCAAATCCAAAATTTGTTGCACTTATCCACATTTCACACTCACTAGAGTCATTATAGGGTATTACCATTCATCATATTCAACCACACCATCATAATCCAATTAAACCAGAAAAATCATCATAAAATGGAAAACTTCACCAAATCACTTCAAACCAAGATTAAAACCAGAAATTTCAGCACTCTTATCACTAATAAGCACAACATAAGCATCATTAGGTGTAGTAGGGTGTTTCAAGCTTCACTTACCAAGAACCAAGAGAGAGGAAGATGTTGGGCACCTTAGACCTTCAAACAAACTTCACCACAACCCTTACTAGCACTAGAAGATAAGATTTTATGGAGTGAAATCTAGTCTAAGCTTTTGTTTATGGAAGATTGAAGCTTATGGAAGCTTGAGAGATGGAAAATTTCCTCCCTTCTTTGAGCTTAGAGAGCCGGCCACCAAGGAGAGAAAAATGGTGAATTTTGAATGATTTTTGAGATATTTAACCTTTGGTCAAAAAAGTCAAAATTGTGAATAGTAATTCTTAAAGTCCAACCAATCATATTGTGACACTTGTCACACTCATTAATTCATTCTTATCTTCCTTTTCTCTCTCACATCACTCACTTCACACACACTACTTATCTCTTAACACCCGATAAATTTTACACAGTATCCGAAACTTAACCTTATTGGCCGAATTTTTCCGAACTTTTCGCACTAGTGGGTCCCACGTCCAATATACGTTCTTATTTCTCAAAAACTAACTAATACTAGAAAAATCATCTAAAAACTCTATTTACTCAATAAAAATTATCTGGGGAATTTTCTAATAAAGAAAATGTGGAAAAAACGGGTTTTCAATCTTAACCGGAACTTAGGGTTTAAATCTTAATCCCTACTTAGGGTTTTCGAAATACTCCCAAAACCAAACGTTACCGCCCAATTAATGAATATATCAACGTAGAACGAACTGGGGCCTCACACGTGCCATGCATGATCTCCTGCCGACACTCCGTCGACCGCAAATAATAGTCCGTAGAACTTCACTTGTACACCCACCGACACCTTATCACCCTCACTGGCCAGTCACCTCACAAACTTGCCCGGGCGAACGAAATCACAAACTTGAGCTTGAGTCACAAGCTCGGGTCACAAACTTGGTCACCTTCTCGGTGAATCGGATTCACAAAATTGGTTCATAACATGAACCTACAAACTTGGTGACCTCAGACTAAGTTGGACTGCCTTCGACCAAGCCCTAACCGGCTCGAATAGTCCAACCAGGTCAAGAGTTCGCCCCAAACTCACAAACATCACAAAATTATTCAAAATCACAAACTTTGCAAACTTCACAAACTTTATTCGAAAGTCGCCCCGAGCCACAAGCTCAAGGGTTTTGGTTCCAAAAGGTTCATATACATATGTCAAGTACAATTATACATTCAAATTAGGGTTTAGGTCGAGTGCGATAAAGTACACCCTCGCCTAAGTGCCCTTTTCACATATCTCAAACACATAGCAAAGAAAACACACCAAACTGGCCTGAATACTTACTCAAAATACCAAAAGTAGTACGAAAGCAAAATCGCTTCGCGCGTTCGCTAGTAGTGGGCCCCACCGGCTCCGCCTAGCTCACCGCTGTCTGAAATAGAAGATTTTATCACAAACGGCCACTAACATGCCCAAACCAAGCAAAACGGCAAAACAACACGCGCGCACGTAAATATGACAGACGGAAACGGAAATGGCTGATTTGATACTCGTTTCTAGTTTACTCATAAGTTGAGTTACGAATATCGGATTAGTAGTACGAAAGCAAAATCGCTTCGCGCGTTCGCTAGTCCGCCTAGCTCACCGCTGTCTGAAATAGAAGATTTTATCACAAACGGCCACTAACATGCCCAAAAAGGTTGAAGCATCACTCACCTAATAACAAGAGAGAGGAAGATGATGGACACCTTAGCTCTTCCAAAAAGCTTCAATAAACCAACCAATATCACCAAAAGGAAAGATTGTATGGAGTAAAACTAACTTAAACTCTTGATTTGGTGGATTTTGGTCCAATTGGAAGCTTGAAAGTTGAAGAATTTCCTTCTTCTTTGAGAGAGAAAGGGCCGGCCAACACAAGGAAGAAAATGGTGATTTTTGAGCAATTTTTGGATATTTAATCTTTTGGTCAAAAAAGTCAAGAAAGTGAATAGTAATTCTTGAGTCTTCTCCAATGAAATGGTGACACTTGTCACCACCATTAATGCATTCCTATCCTTTCTTTTCTCTCTCACATCAATCATATCTCACTCTATACTTATCTCTTAACACCCGATAAATTTTACACAATATCCGGAATTTAACCTAATTGGTCGAATTTTTCCGAACATTTCGCACTAGTGGGTCCCACGTCCGATATACGTTCTTAATTTCTCAAAATCTAACCAATACTAGAAAAATCATCTAAAAACTATATTTACTCATAAAAATTATCTGGGGAATTTTCTAATAAAGAAAATGTAGAAAAAAACGGGTTTTCAATCTTAACCGGAACTTAGGGTTTAAATCTTAATCCCTACTTAGGGTTTTCGAAATACCCCCAAAACCGAACGTTACCGCCCAATTAATGAATATATCAACGTAGAACGAACTGGGGCCTCACAATCTCCCCCACTTAGGACAATTTCGTCCTCGAAATTTCTATGAACGGAATCTATCAAATCTAAAGTAACTAGTAGCCTGTACCTTCCACGGTCTTAAAAGAAACGAGGCTCTTCATTCCAGTCCCTTCTCTAGTTGACGGTCCAGGGTCGGTCTGGGTTAGTTGCTGAGTTCCTTTCTTTTCGTGCAATAAACCCGGGCAATTAGCAATTTGGTGCTTGGCGTTCCCACAGCGCAGACATCTCCTCCCCTTTCTCCAACAATTCACTTCAATGTGATTGGATTTTCTACAATAACCACAAATTGTCACACCACCCGCTCCACGACCCTTCTTAGCAGATGACCTACCTCGCTTACTCGGTTCTGGCCTTTGATTCTCAAGAGATGCGCTCCTTTTCTTTGCATGGAAGGTCTTCACTTGCGGCCTTGATATTTCTGTCCTTTGAGTTTTCTCTGGAACCCCCATAGAAGTAGTGCTCTGTGCCATTGCTAAGGCCTCCCCGGAAATCCCTTCGTATTTCCTTTTTAGCTCTAAGTTCTTGTGCAAGAGCTCAATTTTCTCTGAATACTCGTGCTTCCATCGCCCTTCCCAGTATGCGACTAGTTTCTTTTGGACTTCTATTTCGTCTCGAAGAACCGCAATTTCCTTATACATCTCAACCCAATGTGCCATCTCACAAAATTGCTGGAACTCAGATGGTAGCCTGTCGGGCAAAACAATGGGTCATAATCAATTCTTGGAAACAAGTGGCATTCTCGGTCCATGTTTTGTTCAGCTATTGTTTCCTCCCTTTCTTCTCTTAACTCTCGGCCTCGTTTTGTTCCACAGCCATGACCATGTCCGCGACTATGTCCTCCTTCCACATATATACATATATATATATATATAGTTTTCCCTTCTCTCTCTTTTCTTTCCAAAAAGGTACTTTAATGAATGAATGCAGTAAATTGACTACAATAACAAAATCCAACATACCAATTACACAAATAACCTATCGCACATAACACGCCATATCAAAAGACGGACAAGCAAGTATACAAATACATATCAAGTTGGACAGATAACCATGTACACAAACACATATACTAACGTCAGGTGGTCGTAATATACGGGCGAACCAAAAGGAAAAGGTGAAGTCGTCCCAGTATCAGCCCGTCTGATCTCTCACGTCCCTTACTATCCAAACTAGATGTCCATTGACCTTTTGTGCTCATTCTAGTCAGACAAAGCCTGTTCACGTTTCCAAAATACAAGTCTCAAGTACCTAGTAGCTTGCATCGCCTCAATTCTGGAGTATTCGAGCACAAGAATCCGAAATAAGATAGTCCACATCTCGAGCTGGCCAGTCCCAAGAGTAAACCATCTACAAATCGAACTTCCTACCCGACATACCTATCTATGGTCCTTAGATATCATGAGAAAGATTGAAGACCTATAACACTTCAGGGTTCATAGCTTATGCTCGAACGAGCACTTAATCCTTCATACCCATTCACCACTCAGCCCAAGCACACTCCGCGCGGAGACCACGCAAAGCAGGCTTTGGGTTTTATCCCTCAATTGCTTAACTTTCAAATCAAATCGAATCCCACAGTCCGGCATCCTAAACTTCAAGCCTAGGATACACTACAGGAATTTGAAGCCTAAACTCTGATACCAACTGTGACGACCCCACTTCTCCCAAGGGCGAACCCAAGGGTATCGGCGGGCCGCCTGCCTAGCTCGCGCCAGGACTCAAAACTTAAAACAATCAAAGCCAGAAAATTCAAAAGAGTACTATATACAACCCCAAAAGAGTTATAATTACATTCTCCAAAAGTATCGAGTCAAACCACCAAAACAAAAACAAACATCCTAACTGTTCAACTATTACAAGCCAATCTAACTATACTAGTATACGAGCCAAAAGTCCCCGCGTCGGCCCCTGCTAAGGAAAACAAAAGGAATGGGGTAAGCTATATGCTTAGTAAGTAAACAGGGGCGAAAGCATAAATTTCACGTAACAGTTACACAATAAGAGTAAAGCAAAAGCAGAAAAGTAACATCACATAATAAGGATACAGGTGGCTCCAAAGCCAACTCATGTGCCATGCATGATCTCCTGCCGACACTCCGTCGACCGCAAATAATAGTCCGTAGAACTTCACTTGTACACCCACCGACACCTTATCACCCTCACTGGCCAGTCACCTCACAAACTTGCCCGGGCGAACGAAATCACAAACTTGAGCTTGAGTCACAAGCTCGGGTCACAAACTTGGTCACCTTCTCGGTGAACCGGATTCACAAAATTGGTTCATAACATGAACCTACAAACTTGGTGACCTCAGACTAAGTTGGACTGCCTTCGACCAAGCCCTAACCGGCTCGAATAGTCCAACCAGGTCAAGAGTTCGCCCCAAACTCACAAACTTCACAAAATTATTCAAAATCACAAACTTTGCAAACTTCACAAACTTTATTCGAAAGTCGCCCCGAGCCACAAGCTCAAGGGTTTTGGTTCCAAAAGGTTCATATACATATGTCAAGTACAATTATACATTCAAATTAGGGTTTAGGTCGAGTGCGATAAAGTACACCCTCGCCTAAGTGCCCTTTTCACATATCTCAAACACATAGCAAAGAAAACACACCAAACTGGCCTGAATACTTACTCAAAATACCAAAAGTAGTACGGAAGCAAAATCGCTTCGCGCGTTCGCTAGTAGTGGGCCCCACCGGCTCCGCCTAGCTCACCGCTGTCTGAAATAGAAGATTTTATCACAAACGGCCACTAACATGCCCAAAACAAGCAAAACGGCAAAACAACACGCGCGCACGTAAATATGACAGACGGAAACGGAAACGGCAGATTTGATACTCGTTTCTAGTTTACTCATAAGTTGAGCTACGAATATCGGATTAAGGCGTATGAGACGCCATATCGAAGCTTAAAGGATGAACAACAACTGTTATGAAGACATCCAGAACTGAAACTGGAGGCTTTAGTCCCAAATGAACCAAACACAATCACTTACGAAATCTGGCCAATGCACAAATGGTCAGTTTTGAGTGCAAATTGTTTTCTATGCTACACATGGTCAAAAGAGCTGAAAATTGGCAGTTAGATAGTTCATTCCAAATGGAACAACTTTCATGAAGGTCGGCAATCCAAATTCGGAACGGAAATTGGTCATCAGGACCAAAACAGATTTCTGGTCATTTTCACGGGCAGGCCTTGTTTGCTCGGCTATATCTCAGGTTTTATCAATCCGATTCATGAAATTCCAAGGGCGTTAGAAAGCTCTGATATAGGGCTATAAGTTTGGTGTTTTGGTCGGAAGCCCAAACAGCTTGTAACTCAGTCAAATGTGAAGCCAAAGTTCCAGCCATAAACTTTCCAAAAACGTACCAGAATCACAAACCGTATTTGACCTCAATATGCGGTAATGGCACCAAATTCACTACGGTTATCGGATGGGGGTGTAAGACCCACCGTTTTGAAGCTAAGAAACAGGAGTACAACAATGTAGAAGGCCACTCAGTCCAAATCCTAGCACAACTAGGTCAAATATGCAAAATACAAATCCAGAATTACCAAAACAGGTTTGCAAATCACATAAAACTGTAATCGGTATATCTCAGTCCATACAAGTCCAAATTCCGAAATTCCAAAGGCATAAGTTAGCTAAGACGTCCAGCTACATTTCATCAGAAGACACCAACATCCAAATCCAAACCAATTCCAGTCAAAATGGCCAATTACCAATACAGTTTTCGCATTCTGTCCAAAGCAGAACAGCTACAGTAATTTCGTCATATCTCATTCTACATCAATCCAAATGACCTGAAATTTTACAGGCACCTCAAACACATCAATACCTACAACTTTTATGTTTTGAGCAAAGTCAAATTCGGCCTCTAACCCTATGATCCAAAACCGGACAGAATTGGGGTTTTATGAACCCTATCTTTTCATTTTCCAATCCAAATCCATAATTGGTTGCATTTATCCACAATTCACACCCACTAGAGTCATTATAGTCCATTACCATTCATCATACACGGCCACAACATCCCATTCATATTAAACCAGAAAAATTCCCAATAAAATAAAAACTTCACCAAAACTCTTCAAATCAAGAAATAAATCATATATTCCATCACTCAAGCCACCATTAAGCACAAAAAACCATCATTAAATATAGGGGAAAGGTTGAAGCATCACTCACCTAATAACAAGAGAGAGGAAGATGATGGACACCTTAGCTCTTCCAAAAAGCTTCAATAAACCAACCAATATCACCAAAAGGAAAGATTGTATGGAGTAAAACTAACTTAAACTCTTGATTTGGTGGATTTTGGTCCAATTGGAAGCTTGAAAGTTGAAGAATTTCCTTCTTCTTTGAGAGAGAAAGGGCCGGCCAACACAAGGAAGAAAATGGTGATTTTTGAGCAATTTTTGGATATTTAATCTTTTGGTCAAAAAAGTCAAGAAAGTGAATAGTAATTCTTGAGTCTTCTCCAATGAAATGGTGACACTTGTCACCACCATTAATGCATTCCTATCCTTTCTTTTCTCTCTCACATCAATCATATCTCACTCTATACTTATCTCTTAACACCCGATAAATTTTACACAATATCCGGAATTTAACCTAATTGGTCGAATTTTTCCGAACATTTCGCACTAGTGGGTCCCACGTCCGATATACGTTCTTAATTTCTCAAAATCTAACCAATACTAGAAAAATCATCTAAAAACTATATTTACTCATAAAAATTATCTGGGGAATTTTCTAATAAAGAAAATGTAGAAAAAAACGGGTTTTCAATCTTAACCGGAACTTAGGGTTTAAATCTTAATCCCTACTTAGGGTTTTCGAAATACCCCCAAAACCGAACGTTACCGCCCAATTAATGAATATATCAACGTAGAACGAACTGGGGCCTCACAATCTCCCCCACTTAGGACAATTTCGTCCTCGAAATTTCTATGAACGGAATCTATCAAATCTAAAGTAACCAGTAGCCTGTACCTTCCACGGTCTTAAAAGAAACGAGGCTCTTCATTCCAGTCCCTTCTCTAGTTGACGGTCCAGGGTCGGTCTGGGTTAGTTGCTGAGTTCCTTTCTTTTCGTGCAATAAACCCGGGCAATTAGCAATTTGGTGCTTGGCGTTCCCACAGCGCAGACATCTCCTCCCCTTTCTCCAACAATTCACTTCAATGTGATTGGATTTTCTACAATAACCACAAATTGTCACACCACCCGCTCCACGACCCTTCTTAGCAGATGACCTACCTCGCTTACTCGGTTCTGGCCTTTGATTCTCAAGAGATGCGCTCCTTTTCTTTGCATGGAAGGTCTTCACTTGCGGCCTTGATATTTCTGTCCTTTGAGTTTTCTCTGGAACCCCCATAGAAGTAGTGCTCTGTGCCATTGCTAAGGCCTCCCCGGAAATCCCTTCGTATTTCCTTTTTAGCTCTAAGTTCTTGTGCAAGAGCTCAATTTTCTCTGAATACTCGTGCTTCCATCGCCCTTCCCAGTATGCGACTAGTTTCTTTTGGACTTCTATTTCGTCTCGAAGAACCGCAATTTCCTTATACATCTCAACCCAATGTGCCATCTCACAAAATTGCTGGAACTCAGATGGTAGCCTGTCGGGCAAAACAATGGGTCATAATCAATTCTTGGACACAAGTGGCATTCTCGGTCCATGTTTTGTTCAGCTATTGTTTCCTCCCTTTCTTCTCTTAACTCTCGGCCTCGTTTTGTTCCACAGCCATGACCATGTCCGCGACTATGTCCTCCTTCCACATATATACATATATATATATATATAGTTTTCCCTTCTCTCTCTTTTCTTTCCAAAAAGGTACTTTAATGAATGAATGCAGTAAATTGACTACAATAACAAAATCCAACATACCAATTACACAAATAACCTATCGCACATAACACGCCATATCAAAAGACGGACAAGCAAGTATACAAATACATATCAAGTTGGACAGATAACCATGTACACAAACACATATACTAACGTCAGGTGGTCGTAATATACGGGCGAACCAAAAGGAAAAGGTGAAGTCGTCCCAGTATCAGCCCGTCTGATCTCTCACGTCCCTTACTATCCAAACTAGATGTCCATTGACCTTTTGTGCTCATTCTAGTCAGACAAAGCCTGTTCACGTTTCCAAAATACAAGTCTCAAGTACCTAGTAGCTTGCATCGCCTCAATTCTGGAGTATTCGAGCACAAGAATCCGAAATAAGATAGTCCACATCTCGAGCTGGCCAGTCCCAAGAGTAAACCATCTACAAATCGAACTTCCTACCCGACATACCTATCTATGGTCCTTAGATATCATGAGAAAGATTGAAGACCTATAACACTTCAGGGTTCATAGCTTATGCTCGAACGAGCACTTAATCCTTCATACCCATTCACCACTCAGCCCAAGCACACTCCGCGCGGAGACCACGCAAAGCAGGCTTTGGGTTTTATCCCTCAATTGCTTAACTTTCAAATCAAATCGAATCCCACAGTCCGGCATCCTAAACTTCAAGCCTAGGATACACTACAGGAATTTGAAGCCTAAACTCTGATACCAACTGTGACGACCCCACTTCTCCCAAGGGCGAACCCAAGGGTATCGGCGGGCCGCCTGCCTAGCTCGCGCCAGGACTCAAAACTTAAAACAATCAAAGCCAGAAAATTCAAAAGAGTACTATATACAACCCCAAAAGAGTTATAATTACATTCTCCAAAAGTATCGAGTCAAACCACCAAAACAAAAACAAACATCCTAACTGTTCAACTATTACAAGCCAATCTAACTATACTAGTATACGAGCCAAAAGTCCCCGCGTCGGCCCCTGCTAAGGAAAACAAAAGGAATGGGGTAAGCTATATGCTTAGTAAGTAAACAGGGGCGAAAGCATAAATTTCACGTAACAGTTACACAATAAGAGTAAAGCAAAAGCAGAAAAGTAACATCACATAATAAGGATACAGGTGGCTCCAAAGCCAACTCATGTGCCATGCATGATCTCCTGCCGACACTCCGTCGACCGCAAATAATAGTCCGTAGAACTTCACTTGTACACCCACCGACACCTTATCACCCTCACTGGCCAGTCACCTCACAAACTTGCCCGGGCGAACGAAATCACAAACTTGAGCTTGAGTCACAAGCTCGGGTCACAAACTTGGTCACCTTCTCGGTGAACCGGATTCACAAAATTGGTTCATAACATGAACCTACAAACTTGGTGACCTCAGACTAAGTTGGACTGCCTTCGACCAAGCCCTAACCGGCTCGAATAGTCCAACCAGGTCAAGAGTTCGCCCCAAACTCACAAACTTCACAAAATTATTCAAAATCACAAACTTTGCAAACTTCACAAACTTTATTCGAAAGTCGCCCCGAGCCACAAGCTCAAGGGTTTTGGTTCCAAAAGGTTCATATACATATGTCAAGTACAATTATACATTCAAATTAGGGTTTAGGTCGAGTGCGATAAAGTACACCCTCGCCTAAGTG
This sequence comes from Coffea arabica, assembly GCF_036785885.1. Classification (NCBI taxonomy): domain Eukaryota; kingdom Viridiplantae; phylum Streptophyta; class Magnoliopsida; order Gentianales; family Rubiaceae; genus Coffea; species Coffea arabica. The sequence goes on from NC_092330.1 coordinate 21,276,595, forward strand.
CCCTTTTCACATATCTCAAACACATAGCAAAGAAAACACACCAAACTGGCCTGAATACTTACTCAAAATACCAAAAGTAGTACGGAAGCAAAATCGCTTCGCGCGTTCGCTAGTAGTGGGCCCCACCGGCTCCGCCTAGCTCACCGCTGTCTGAAATAGAAGATTTTATCACAAACGGCCACTAACATGCCCAAAACAAGCAAAACGGCAAAACAACACGCGCGCACGTAAATATGACAGACGGAAACGGAAACGGCAGATTTGATACTCGTTTCTAGTTTACTCATAAGTTGAGCTACGAATATCGGATTAAGGCGTATGAGACGCCATATCGAAGCTTAAAGGATGAACAACAACTGTTATGAAGACATCCAGAACTGAAACTGGAGGCTTTAGTCCCAAATGAACCAAACACAATCACTTACGAAATCTGGCCAATGCACAAATGGTCAGTTTTGAGTGCAAATTGTTTTCTATGCTACACATGGTCAAAAGAGCTGAAAATTGGCAGTTAGATAGTTCATTCCAAATGGAACAACTTTCATGAAGGTCGGCAATCCAAATTCGGAACGGAAATTGGTCATCAGGACCAAAACAGATTTCTGGTCATTTTCACGGGCAGGCCTTGTTTGCTCGGCTATATCTCAGGTTTTATCAATCCGATTCATGAAATTCCAAGGGCGTTAGAAAGCTCTGATATAGGGCTATAAGTTTGGTGTTTTGGTCGGAAGCCCAAACAGCTTGTAACTCAGTCAAATGTGAAGCCAAAGTTCCAGCCATAAACTTTCCAAAAACGTACCAGAATCACAAACCGTATTTGACCTCAATATGCGGTAATGGCACCAAATTCACTACGGTTATCGGATGGGGGTGTAAGACCCACCGTTTTGAAGCTAAGAAACAGGAGTACAACAATGTAGAAGGCCACTCAGTCCAAATCCTAGCACAACTAGGTCAAATATGCAAAATACAAATCCAGAATTACCAAAACAGGTTTGCAAATCACATAAAACTGTAATCGGTATATCTCAGTCCATACAAGTCCAAATTCCGAAATTCCAAAGGCATAAGTTAGCTAAGACGTCCAGCTACATTTCATCAGAAGACACCAACATCCAAATCCAAACCAATTCCAGTCAAAATGGCCAATTACCAATACAGTTTTCGCATTCTGTCCAAAGCAGAACAGCTACAGTAATTTCGTCATATCTCATTCTACATCAATCCAAATGACCTGAAATTTTACAGGCACCTCAAACACATCAATACCTACAACTTTCATGTTTTGAGCAAAGTCAAATTCGGCCTCTAACCCTATGATCCAAAACCGGACAGAATTGGGGTTTTATGAACCCTATCTTTTCATTTTCCAATCCAAATCCATAATTGGTTGCATTTATCCACAATTCACACCCACTAGAGTCATTATAGTCCATTACCATTCATCATACACGGCCACAACATCCCATTCATATTAAACCAGAAAAATTCCCAATAAAATAAAAACTTCACCAAAACTCTTCAAATCAAGAAATAAATCATATATTCCATCACTCAAGCCACCATTAAGCACAAAAAACCATCATTAAATATAGGGGAAAGGTTGAAGCATCACTCACCTAATAACAAGAGAGAGGAAGATGATGGACACCTTAGCTCTTCCAAAAAGCTTCAATAAACCAACCAATATCACCAAAAGGAAAGATTGTATGGAGTAAAACTAACTTAAACTCTTGATTTGGTGGATTTTGGTCCAATTGGAAGCTTGAAAGTTGAAGAATTTCCTTCTTCTTTGAGAGAGAAAGGGCCGGCCAACACAAGGAAGAAAATGGTGATTTTTGAGCAATTTTTGGATATTTAATCTTTTGGTCAAAAAAGTCAAGAAAGTGAATAGTAATTCTTGAGTCTTCTCCAATGAAATGGTGACACTTGTCACCACCATTAATGCATTCCTATCCTTTCTTTTCTCTCTCACATCAATCATATCTCACTCTATACTTATCTCTTAACACCCGATAAATTTTACACAATATCCGGAATTTAACCTAATTGGTCGAATTTTTCCGAACATTTCGCACTAGTGGGTCCCACGTCCGATATACGTTCTTAATTTCTCAAAATCTAACCAATACTAGAAAAATCATCTAAAAACTATATTTACTCATAAAAATTATCTGGGGAATTTTCTAATAAAGAAAATGTAGAAAAAAACGGGTTTTCAATCTTAACCGGAACTTAGGGTTTAAATCTTAATCCCTACTTAGGGTTTTCGAAATACCCCCAAAACCGAACGTTACCGCCCAATTAATGAATATATCAACGTAGAACGAACTGGGGCCTCACAATCTCCCCCACTTAGGACAATTTCGTCCTCGAAATTTCTATGAACGGAATCTATCAAATCTAAAGTAACCAGTAGCCTGTACCTTCCACGGTCTTAAAAGAAACGAGGCTCTTCATTCCAGTCCCTTCTCTAGTTGACGGTCCAGGGTCGGTCTGGGTTAGTTGCTGAGTTCCTTTCTTTTCGTGCAATAAACCCGGGCAATTAGCAATTTGGTGCTTGGCGTTCCCACAGCGCAGACATCTCCTCCCCTTTCTCCAACAATTCACTTCAATGTGATTGGATTTTCTACAATAACCACAAATTGTCACACCACCCGCTCCACGACCCTTCTTAGCAGATGACCTACCTCGCTTACTCGGTTCTGGCCTTTGATTCTCAAGAGATGCGCTCCTTTTCTTTGCATGGAAGGTCTTCACTTGCGGCCTTGATATTTCTGTCCTTTGAGTTTTCTCTGGAACCCCCATAGAAGTAGTGCTCTGTGCCATTGCTAAGGCCTCCCCGGAAATCCCTTCGTATTTCCTTTTTAGCTCTAAGTTCTTGTGCAAGAGCTCAATTTTCTCTGAATACTCGTGCTTCCATCGCCCTTCCCAGTATGCGACTAGTTTCTTTTGGACTTCTATTTCGTCTCGAAGAACCGCAATTTCCTTATACATCTCAACCCAATGTGCCATCTCACAAAATTGCTGGAACTCAGATGGTAGCCTGTCGGGCAAAACAATGGGTCATAATCAATTCTTGGAAACAAGTGGCATTCTCGGTCCATGTTTTGTTCAGCTATTGTTTCCTCCCTTTCTTCTCTTAACTCTCGGCCTCGTTTTGTTCCACAGCCATGACCATGTCCGCGACTATGTCCTCCTTCCACATATATACATATATATATATATATAGTTTTCCCTTCTCTCTCTTTTCTTTCCAAAAAGGTACTTTAATGAATGAATGCAGTAAATTGACTACAATAACAAAATCCAACATACCAATTACACAAATAACCTATCGCACATAACACGCCATATCAAAAGACGGACAAGCAAGTATACAAATACATATCAAGTTGGACAGATAACCATGTACACAAACACATATACTAACGTCAGGTGGTCGTAATATACGGGCGAACCAAAAGGAAAAGGTGAAGTCGTCCCAGTATCAGCCCGTCTGATCTCTCACGTCCCTTACTATCCAAACTAGATGTCCATTGACCTTTTGTGCTCATTCTAGTCAGACAAAGCCTGTTCACGTTTCCAAAATACAAGTCTCAAGTACCTAGTAGCTTGCATCGCCTCAATTCTGGAGTATTCGAGCACAAGAATCCGAAATAAGATAGTCCACATCTCGAGCTGGCCAGTCCCAAGAGTAAACCATCTACAAATCGAACTTCCTACCCGACATACCTATCTATGGTCCTTAGATATCATGAGAAAGATTGAAGACCTATAACACTTCAGGGTTCATAGCTTATGCTCGAACGAGCACTTAATCCTTCATACCCATTCACCACTCAGCCCAAGCACACTCCGCGCGGAGACCACGCAAAGCAGGCTTTGGGTTTTATCCCTCAATTGCTTAACTTTCAAATCAAATCGAATCCCACAGTCCGGCATCCTAAACTTCAAGCCTAGGATACACTACAGGAATTTGAAGCCTAAACTCTGATACCAACTGTGACGACCCCACTTCTCCCAAGGGCGAACCCAAGGGTATCGGCGGGCCGCCTGCCTAGCTCGCGCCAGGACTCAAAACTTAAAACAATCAAAGCCAGAAAATTCAAAAGAGTACTATATACAACCCCAAAAGAGTTATAATTACATTCTCCAAAAGTATCGAGTCAAACCACCAAAACAAAAACAAACATCCTAACTGTTCAACTATTACAAGCCAATCTAACTATACTAGTATACGAGCCAAAAGTCCCCGCGTCGGCCCCTGCTAAGGAAAACAAAAGGAATGGGGTAAGCTATATGCTTAGTAAGTAAACAGGGGCGAAAGCATAAATTTCACGTAACAGTTACACAATAAGAGTAAAGCAAAAGCAGAAAAGTAACATCACATAATAAGGATACAGGTGGCTCCAAAGCCAACTCATGTGCCATGCATGATCTCCTGCCGACACTCCGTCGACCGCAAATAATAGTCCGTAGAACTTCACTTGTACACCCACCGACACCTTATCACCCTCACTGGCCAGTCACCTCACAAACTTGCCCGGGCGAACGAAATCACAAACTTGAGCTTGAGTCACAAGCTCGGGTCACAAACTTGGTCACCTTCTCGGTGAACCGGATTCACAAAATTGGTTCATAACATGAACCTACAAACTTGGTGACCTCAGACTAAGTTGGACTGCCTTCGACCAAGCCCTAACCGGCTCGAATAGTCCAACCAGGTCAAGAGTTCGCCCCAAACTCACAAACTTCACAAAATTATTCAAAATCACAAACTTTGCAAACTTCACAAACTTTATTCGAAAGTCGCCCCGAGCCACAAGCTCAAGGGTTTTGGTTCCAAAAGGTTCATATACATATGTCAAGTACAATTATACATTCAAATTAGGGTTTAGGTCGAGTGCGATAAAGTACACCCTCGCCTAAGTGCCCTTTTCACATATCTCAAACACATAGCAAAGAAAACACACCAAACTGGCCTGAATACTTACTCAAAATACCAAAAGTAGTACGGAAGCAAAATCGCTTCGCGCGTTCGCTAGTAGTGGGCCCCACCGGCTCCGCCTAGCTCACCGCTGTCTGAAATAGAAGATTTTATCACAAACGGCCACTAACATGCCCAAAACAAGCAAAACGGCAAAACAACACGCGCGCACGTAAATATGACAGACGGAAACGGAAACGGCAGATTTGATACTCGTTTCTAGTTTACTCATAAGTTGAGCTACGAATATCGGATTAAGGCGTATGAGACGCCATATCGAAGCTTAAAGGATGAACAACAACTGTTATGAAGACATCCAGAACTGAAACTGGAGGCTTTAGTCCCAAATGAACCAAACACAATCACTTACGAAATCTGGCCAATGCACAAATGGTCAGTTTTGAGTGCAAATTGTTTTCTATGCTACACATGGTCAAAAGAGCTGAAAATTGGCAGTTAGATAGTTCATTCCAAATGGAACAACTTTCATGAAGGTCGGCAATCCAAATTCGGAACGGAAATTGGTCATCAGGACCAAAACAGATTTCTGGTCATTTTCACGGGCAGGCCTTGTTTGCTCGGCTATATCTCAGGTTTTATCAATCCGATTCATGAAATTCCAAGGGCGTTAGAAAGCTCTGATATAGGGCTATAAGTTTGGTGTTTTGGTCGGAAGCCCAAACAGCTTGTAACTCAGTCAAATGTGAAGCCAAAGTTCCAGCCATAAACTTTCCAAAAACGTACCAGAATCACAAACCGTATTTGACCTCAATATGCGGTAATGGCACCAAATTCACTACGGTTATCGGATGGGGGTGTAAGACCCACCGTTTTGAAGCTAAGAAACAGGAGTACAACAATGTAGAAGGCCACTCAGTCCAAATCCTAGCACAACTAGGTCAAATATGCAAAATACAAATCCAGAATTACCAAAACAGGTTTGCAAATCACATAAAACTGTAATCGGTTTATCTCAGTCCATACAAGTCCAAATTCCGAAATTCCAAAGGCATAAGTTAGCTAAGACGTCCAGCTACATTTCATCAGAAGACACCAACATCCAAATCCAAACCAATTCCAGTCAAAATGGCCAATTACCAATACAGTTTTCGCATTCTGTCCAAAGCAGAACAGCTACAGTAATTTCGTCATATCTCATTCTACATCAATCCAAATGACCTGAAATTTTACAGGCACCTCAAACACATCAATACCTACAACTTTTATGTTTTGAGCAAAGTCAAATTCGGCCTCTAACCCTATGATCCAAAACCGGACAGAATTGGGGTTTTATGAACCCTATCTTTTCATTTTCCAATCCAAATCCATAATTGGTTGCATTTATCCACAATTCACACCCACTAGAGTCATTATAGTCCATTACCATTCATCATACACGGCCACAACATCCCATTCATATTAAACCAGAAAAATTCCCAATAAAATAAAAACTTCACCAAAACTCTTCAAATCAAGAAATAAATCATATATTCCATCACTCAAGCCACCATTAAGCACAAAAAACCATCATTAAATATAGGGGAAAGGTTGAAGCATCACTCACCTAATAACAAGAGAGAGGAAGATGATGGACACCTTAGCTCTTCCAAAAAGCTTCAATAAACCAACCAATATCACCAAAAGGAAAGATTGTATGGAGTAAAACTAACTTAAACTCTTGATTTGGTGGATTTTGGTCCAATTGGAAGCTTGAAAGTTGAAGAATTTCCTTCTTCTTTGAGAGAGAAAGGGCCGGCCAACACAAGGAAGAAAATGGTGATTTTTGAGCAATTTTTGGATATTTAATCTTTTGGTCAAAAAAGTCAAGAAAGTGAATAGTAATTCTTGAGTCTTCTCCAATGAAATGGTGACACTTGTCACCACCATTAATGCATTCCTATCCTTTCTTTTCTCTCTCACATCAATCATATCTCACTCTATACTTATCTCTTAACACCCGATAAATTTTACACAATATCCGGAATTTAACCTAATTGGTCGAATTTTTCCGAACATTTCGCACTAGTGGGTCCCACGTCCGATATACGTTCTTAATTTCTCAAAATCTAACCAATACTAGAAAAATCATCTAAAAACTATATTTACTCATAAAAATTATCTGGGGAATTTTCTAATAAAGAAAATGTAGAAAAAAACGGGTTTTCAATCTTAACCGGAACTTAGGGTTTAAATCTTAATCCCTACTTAGGGTTTTCGAAATACCCCCAAAACCGAACGTTACCGCCCAATTAATGAATATATCAACGTAGAACGAACTGGGGCCTCACAATCTCCCCCACTTAGGACAATTTCGTCCTCGAAATTTCTATGAACGGAATCTATCAAATCTAAAGTAACCAGTAGCCTGTACCTTCCACGGTCTTAAAAGAAACGAGGCTCTTCATTCCAGTCCCTTCTCTAGTTGACGGTCCAGGGTCGGTCTGGGTTAGTTGATGAGTTCCTTTCTTTTCGTGCAATAAACCCGGGCAATTAGCAATTTGGTGCTTGGCGTTCCCACAGCGCAGACATCTCCTCCCCTTTCTCCAACAATTCACTTCAATGTGATTGGATTTTCTACAATAACCACAAATTGTCACACCACCCGCTCCACGACCCTTCTTAGCAGATGACCTACCTCGCTTACTCGGTTCTGGCCTTTGATTCTCAAGAGATGCGCTCCTTTTCTTTGCATGGAAGGTCTTCACTTGCGGCCTTGATATTTCTGTCCTTTGAGTTTTCTCTGGAACCCCCATAGAAGTAGTGCTCTGTGCCATTGCTAAGGCCTCCCCGGAAATCCCTTCGTATTTCCTTTTTAGCTCTAAGTTCTTGTGCAAGAGCTCAATTTTCTCTGAATACTCGTGCTTCCATCGCCCTTCCCAGTATGCGACTAGTTTCTTTTGGACTTCTATTTCGTCTCGAAGAACCGCAATTTCCTTATACATCTCAACCCAATGTGCCATCTCACAAAATTGCTGGAACTCAGATGGTAGCCTGTCGGGCAAAACAATGGGTCATAATCAATTCTTGGACACAAGTGGCATTCTCGGTCCATGTTTTGTTCAGCTATTGTTTCCTCCCTTTCTTCTCTTAACTCTCGGCCTCGTTTTGTTCCACAGCCATGACCATGTCCGCGACTATGTCCTCCTTCCACATATATACATATATATATATATATAGTTTTCCCTTCTCTCTCTTTTCTTTCCAAAAAGGTACTTTAATGAATGAATGCAGTAAATTGACTACAATAACAAAATCCAACATACCAATTACACAAATAACCTATCGCACATAACACGCCATATCAAAAGACGGACAAGCAAGTATACAAATACATATCAAGTTGGACAGATAACCATGTACACAAACACATATACTAACGTCAGGTGGTCGTAATATACGGGCGAACCAAAAGGAAAAGGTGAAGTCGTCCCAGTATCAGCCCGTCTGATCTCTCACGTCCCTTACTATCCAAACTAGATGTCCATTGACCTTTTGTGCTCATTCTAGTCAGACAAAGCCTGTTCACGTTTCCAAAATACAAGTCTCAAGTACCTAGTAGCTTGCATCGCCTCAATTCTGGAGTATTCGAGCACAAGAATCCGAAATAAGATAGTCCACATCTCGAGCTGGCCAGTCCCAAGAGTAAACCATCTACAAATCGAACTTCCTACCCGACATACCTATCTATGGTCCTTAGATATCATGAGAAAGATTGAAGACCTATAACACTTCAGGGTTCATAGCTTATGCTCGAACGAGCACTTAATCCTTCATACCCATTCACCACTCAGCCCAAGCACACTCCGCGCGGAGACCACGCAAAGCAGGCTTTGGGTTTTATCCCTCAATTGCTTAACTTTCAAATCAAATCGAATCCCACAGTCCGGCATCCTAAACTTCAAGCCTAGGATACACTACAGGAATTTGAAGCCTAAACTCTGATACCAACTGTGACGACCCCACTTCTCCCAAGGGCGAACCCAAGGGTATCGGCGGGCCGCCTGCCTAGCTCGCGCCAGGACTCAAAACTTAAAACAATCAAAGCCAGAAAATTCAAAAGAGTACTATATACAACCCCAAAAGAGTTATAATTACATTCTCCAAAAGTATCGAGTCAAACCACCAAAACAAAAACAAACATCCTAACTGTTCAACTATTACAAGCCAATCTAACTATACTAGTATACGAGCCAAAAGTCCCCGCGTCGGCCCCTGCTAAGGAAAACAAAAGGAATGGGGTAAGCTATATGCTTAGTAAGTAAACAGGGGCGAAAGCATAAATTTCACGTAACAGTTACACAATAAGAGTAAAGCAAAAGCAGAAAAGTAACATCACATAATAAGGATACAGGTGGCTCCAAAGCCAACTCATGTGCCATGCATGATCTCCTGCCGACACTCCGTCGACCGCAAATAATAGTCCGTAGAACTTCACTTGTACACCCACCGACACCTTATCACCCTCACTGGCCAGTCACCTCACAAACTTGCCCGGGCGAACGAAATCACAAACTTGAGCTTGAGTCACAAGCTCGGGTCACAAACTTGGTCACCTTCTCGGTGAACCGGATTCACAAAATTGGTTCATAACATGAACCTACAAACTTGGTGACCTCAGACTAAGTTGGACTGCCTTCGACCAAGCCCTAACCGGCTCGAATAGTCCAACCAGGTCAAGAGTTCGCCCCAAACTCACAAACTTCACAAAATTATTCAAAATCACAAACTTTGCAAACTTCACAAACTTTATTCGAAAGTCGCCCCGAGCCACAAGCTCAAGGGTTTTGGTTCCAAAAGGTTCATATACATATGTCAAGTACAATTATACATTCAAATTAGGGTTTAGGTCGAGTGCGATAAAGTACACCCTCGCCTAAGTGCCCTTTTCACATATCTCAAACACATAGCAAAGAAAACACACCAAACTGGCCTGAATACTTACTCAAAATACCAAAAGTAGTACGGAAGCAAAATCGCTTCGCGCGTTCGCTAGTAGTGGGCCCCACCGGCTCCGCCTAGCTCACCGCTGTCTGAAATAGAAGATTTTATCACAAACGGCCACTAACATGCCCAAAACAAGCAAAACGGCAAAACAACACGCGCGCACGTAAATATGACAGACGGAAACGGAAACGGCAGATTTGATACTCGTTTCTAGTTTACTCATAAGTTGAGCTACGAATATCGAATTAAGGCGTATGAGACGCCATATCGAAGCTTAAAGGATGAACAACAACTGTTATGAAGACATCCAGAACTGAAACTGGAGGCTTTAGTCCCAAATGAACCAAAAAAGGGAGGGGTGCAACACGAGGACTTCCCAGGGGGTCACCCATCCTAGTACTACTGTCGCCCAAGCACGCTTAACTTCGGAGTTCTGATGGGATCCGGTGCATTAGTGCTGGTATGATCGCACCCGCCATGTTCCTTTCGCTTTATTCTTTTAAACTGCCCCGTCCTGTGAAGCAGTGTGGCTTTTCTGGACCCGAATTCATTTTAAGCGTCAATTCAAGAATTTCCCCTCATCCTTTTATTTATTTACTTTTACATTTTTTTCTTGTTGATTTGCACCTTTTTTTTTCCCTCGTCGCGCAACTCTCAATTATCCTGAAATTGATCCTTCACGCTTGCGCTTATACATTTGCGCCGACAACTTTGACCGACGATCCGGGCTTCGATCCAGCCGTACCGTTCCTGACTTGTCTCGCGCCTTCAGATCCGCCTTCATGCTTCGATGAGAAGTAAAATATAAAGCAATCGTTCCGACGGAGCTAAATTACTACAGCATAAAGAACGAAGGGGAAATTTGGATTTCGAAACAAAAAAGGGAGGGGTGCAACACGAGGATTTCCCAGGGGGTCACCTAGGGGTGTCAGCGGGCCGGGTCCGGGCCGGAATTCATTATTCCGGACCCGGACCCGGATCCGACCCATTTACCCGACGGGCCTTTTATTCTGTGTTCCGGATCCGGACCCGGCGAGTCTCGGATCCGGGTCGGGTCTACCCGAACAAATTTGCCAAAATTTATAATTTCTGACAAAAAAGAGAAAAAGATATATTTGTAAACTAATTTCTAACTAATGCAAAGAAAAAACCAAATAAGAAAATAAATCAAATTGATTTTACTCAAATACATCATCCTAATCCAATTATATTGATAATATATATATTTTTTAAATTATTAAATCATTTACATCCGGATCCGGGTCTAATACGGGTCGGAATACTATATTCCGTATCCGACCCGTTTTTTTGTTTGAAAAAACGGATCCGGATCCGGGTAACGGAATTAAATCCCTACCCATACCCGCAATAATTTCAGCGATCCGATCCGGATCCGGGTCTAGACCCGACCCGTTGACAGGCCTAGGGTCACCCATCCTAGTACTACTGTCAACCAAGCACGCTTAACTTCGGAGTTCTGAAGGGATCCGGTGCATTAGTGCTGGTATGATCGCACCCGCCATGTTCCTTTCGCTTTATTCTTTTAAACTGCCACGTCCTGTGAAGCAGTTTGGCTTTTCTGGACCCGAATTCATTCTAAGCGTCAATTCATGAATTTCCTCTCATCCTTATATTTATTTACTTTTATATTTTTTTCTTGTTGATTTGCACCTTTTTTTTTCCCTCGTCGCACAACTCTCAATTATCCTGAAATTGATCCTTCACGCTTGCGCTTATACATTTGCGCCGACAACTTTGACCGACGATCCGGGCTTCGATCCAGCCGTACCGTTCCTGACTTGTCTCGCGCCTTCAGATCCGCTTTCATGCTTCGATAAGAAGCAAAATTTAAAGCAATCGTTCCGACGGAGCTCAATTACTACAGCATAAAGAACGAAGGGGAAATTTGGATTTCGAAACAAAAAAGTGTGGGGTGCAACACGAGGACTTCCCAGGGGGTCACCCATCCTAGTACTACTCTCGCCCAAGCACGCTTAACTTCGGAGTTCTGATGGGATCCGATGCATTAGTGCTGGTATGATCGCACCCGCCATGTTCCTTTCGCTTTATTCTTTTAAACTGCCCCGTCCTGTGAAGCAGTGTGGCTTTTCTGGACCCGAATTCATTTTAAGCGTCAATTCAAGAATTTCCCCTCATCCTTTTATTTATTTACTTTTACATTTTTTTCTTGTTGATTTGCACCTTTTTTTTTTCCCTCGTCGCGCAACTCTCAATTATCCTGAAATTGATCCTTAACGCTTGCGCTTATACATTTGCGCCGACAACTTTGACCGACGATCCGGGCTTCGATCCAGCCGTACCGTTCCTGACTTGTCTCGCGCCTTCAGATCCGCCTTCATTCTTTGATGAGAAGCAAAATATAAAGCAATCGTTCCGACGGAGCTAAGTTACTACAGCATAAAGAACGAAGGGGAAATTTGCATTTCGAAACAAAAAAGGGAGGGGTGCAACATGAGGATTTCCCAGGGGGTCACCTAGGGGTGTCAGCGGGCCGGGTCCGGGCCGGAATTCATTATTCCGGACCCGGATCCGACCCGTTTACCCGACGGGCCTTTTATTCTGTCTTCCGGATCCGGACCCGGCGAGTCTCGGATTCGGGTCGGGTCTACCCGAAAAAATTTGCCAAAATTTATAATTTCTAACAAAAAAGAGAAAAAGATATATTTGTAAACTAATTTCTAACTAATGCAAAGAAAAAACGAAATAAGAAAATAAATCAAATTGATTTTACTCAAATACATCATCCTAATCAAATTATATTGATAATATTTATATTTTTTAAATTATTAAATCATTTATATCCGGATCCGGGTCTAATACGGGTCGGAATACAATATTCCGTATCCGACCCGTTTTTTTGTTTGAAAAAACGGATCCGGATTCGGGTAACGGAATTAAATCCCTACCCATACCCGCAATAATTTCAGCGATCCGATCCGGATCCGGGTCTAGACCCTACCCGTTGACAGGCCTAGGGTCACCCATCCTAGTACTACTGTCGCCCAAGCACGCTTAACTTCGGAGTTCTGATGGGATCCGGTGCATTAGTGCTGGTATGATCGCACCCGCCATGTTCCTTTCGCTTTATTCTTTTAAACTGCCACGCCCTGTGAAGCAGTTTGGCTTTTCTGGACCCGAATTCATTCTAAGCGTCAATTCATGAATTTCCTCTCATCCTTTTATTTATTTACTTTTACATTTTTTTCTTGTTGATTTGCACCTTTTTTTTTCCCTCGTCGCACAACTCTCAATTATCCTGAAATTGATCCTTCACGCTTGCGCTTATACATTTGCGCCAACAACTTTGACCGACGATCCGGGCTTCGATCCAGCCGTACCGTTCCTGACTTGTCTCGCGCCTTCAGATCCGCTTTCATGCTTCGATAAGAAGCAAAATATAAAGCAATCGTTCCGACGGAGCTAAATTACTACAGCATAAAGAACGAAGGGGAAATTTGGATTTCGAAACAAAAAAGGGAGGGGTGCAACACGAGGACTTCCCAGGGGGTCACCCATCCTAGTACTACTCTCGCCCAAGCACGCTTAACTTCGGAGTTCTGATGGGATCCGGTGCATTAGTGCTGGTATGATCGCACCCGCCATGTTCCTTTCGCTTTATTCTTTTAAACTGCCCCGTCCTGTGAAGCAGTGTGGCTTTTCTGGACCCGAATTCATTTTAAGCGTCAATTCAAGAATTTCCCCTCATCCTTTTATTTATTTACTTTTACATTTTTTTCTTGTTGATTTGCACCTTTTTTTTTTCCCTCGTCGCGCAACTCTCAATTATCCTGAAATTGATCCTTCACGCTTGCGCTTATACATTTGCGCCGACAACTTTGACCGACGATCCGGGCTTCGATCCAGCCGTACCGTTCCTGACTTGTCTCGCGCCTTCAGATCCGCCTTCATGCTTCGATGAGAAGCAAAATATAAAGCAATCGTTCCGACGGAGCTAAATTACTACAGCATAAAGAACGAAGGGGAAATTTGGATTTCGAAACAAAAAAGGGAGGGGTGCAACACGAGGATTTCCCAGGGGGTCACCTAGGGGTGTCAGCGGGCCGGGTCCGGGCCGGAATTCATTATTCCGGACCCGGACCCGAATTACTATGCCGGACCCGGATCCGACCCGTTTACCCGACGGGCCTTTTATTCTGTGTTCCGGATCCGGACCCGGCGAGTCTCGGATCCGGGTCGGGTCTACCCGAACAAATTTGCCAAAATTTATAATTTCTGACAAAAAAGAGAAAAAGATATATTTGTAAACTAATTTCTAACTAATGCAAAGAAAAAACCAAATAAGAAAATAAATCAAATTGATTTTACTCAAATACATCATCCTAATCAAATTATATTGATAATATTTATATTTTTTAAATTATTAAATCATTTATATCCGGATCCGGGTCTAATACGGGTCGGAATACTATATTCCGTATCCGACCCATTTTTTTGTTTGAAAAAACGGATCCGGATCCGGGTAACGGAATTAAATCCCTACCCATACCCGCAATAATTTCAGCGATCCGATCCGGATCCGGGTCTAGACCCGACCCGTTGACAGGCCTAGGGTCACCCATCCTAGTACTACTGTCGCCCAAGCACGCTTAACTTCGGAGTTCTGATGGGATCCGGTGCATTAGTGCTGGTATGATCGCACCCGCCATGTTCCTTTCGCTTTATTCTTTTAAACTGCCACGTCCTGTGAAGCAGTTTGGCTTTTCAGGACCCGAATTCATTCTAAGCGTCAATTCATGAATTTCCTCTCATCCTTTTATTTATTTACTTTTATATTTTTTTCTTGTTGATTTGCACCTTTTTTTTTCCCTCGTCGCACAACTCTCAATTATCCTGAAATTGATCCTTCACGCTTGCGCTTATACATTTGCGCCGACAACTTTGACCGACGATCCGGGCTTCGATCCAGCCGTACCGTTCCTGACTTGTCTCGCGCCTTCAGATCCGCTTTCATGCTTCGATAAGAAGCAAAATATAAAGCAATCGTTCCGACGGAACTAAATTACTACAGCAAAAAGAACGAAGGGGAAATTTGGATTTCGAAACAAAAAAGGGAGGGGTGCAACACGAGGACTTCCCAGGGGGTCACCCATCCTAGTATTACTCTCGCCCAAGCACGCTTAACTTCGGAGTTCTGATGGGATCCGGTGCATTAGTGCTGGTATGATCGCACCCGCCATGTTCCTTTCGTTTTATTCTTTTAAACTGCCCCGTCCTGTGAAGCAGTGTGGCTTTTCTGGACCCGAATTCATTTTAAGCGTCAATTCAAGAATTTCCCCTCATCCTTTTATTTATTTACTTTTACATTTTTTTCTTGTTGATTTGCACCTTTTTTTTTTGCCTCGTCGCGCAACTCTCAATTATCCTGAAATTGATCCTTCACGCTTGCGCTTATACATTTGCGCCGACAACTTTGACCGACGATCCGGGCTTCGATCCAGCCGTACCGTTCCTGACTTGTCTCGCGCCTTCAGATCCGCCTTCATGCTTCGATGAGAAGCAAAATATAAAGCAATCGGTCCGACGGAGCTAAATTACTACAGCATAAAGAACGAAGGGGAAATTTGGATTTCGAAACAAAAAAGGGAGGGGTGCAACACGAGGATTTCCCAGGGGGTCACCTAGGGGTGTCAGCGGGCCGGGTCCGGGCCGGAATTCATTATTCCGGACCCGGACCCGGATCCGACCCATTTACCCGACGGGCCTTTTATTCTGTGTTCCGGATCCGGACCCGGCGAGTCTCGGATCCGGGTCGGGTCTACCCGAACAAATTTGCCAAAATTTATAATTTCTGACAAAAAAGAGAAAAAGATATATTTGTAAACTAATTTCTAACTAATGCAAAGAAAAAACCAAATAAGAAAATAAATCAAATTGATTTTACTCAAATACATCATCCTAATCCAATTATATTGATAATATATATATTTTTTAAATTATTAAATCATTTACATCCGGATCCGGGTCTAATACGGGTCGGAATACTATATTCCGTATCCGACCCGTTTTTTTGTTTGAAAAAACGGATCCGGATCCGGGTAACGGAATTAAATCCCTACCCATACCCGCAATAATTTCAGCGATCCGATCCGGATCCGGGTCTAGACCCGACCCGTTGACAGGCCTAGGGTCACCCATCCTAGTACTACTGTCAACCAAGCACGCTTAACTTCGGAGTTCTGAAGGGATCCGGTGCATTAGTGCTGGTATGATCGCACCCGCCATGTTCCTTTCGCTTTATTCTTTTAAACTGCCACGTCCTGTGAAGCAGTTTGGCTTTTCTGGACCCGAATTCATTCTAAGCGTCAATTCATGAATTTCCTCTCATCCTTATATTTATTTACTTTTATATTTTTTTCTTGTTGATTTGCACCTTTTTTTTTCCCTCGTCGCACAACTCTCAATTATCCTGAAATTGATCCTTCACGCTTGCGCTTATACATTTGCGCCGACAACTTTGACCGACGATCCGGGCTTCGATCCAGCCGTACCGTTCCTGACTTGTCTCGCGCCTTCAGATCCGCTTTCATGCTTCGATAAGAAGCAAAATTTAAAGCAATCGTTCCGACGGAGCTCAATTACTACAGCATAAAGAACGAAGGGGAAATTTGGATTTCGAAACAAAAAAGTGTGGGGTGCAACACGAGGACTTCCCAGGGGGTCACCCATCCTAGTACTACTCTCGCCCAAGCACGCTTAACTTCGGAGTTCTGATGGGATCCGATGCATTAGTGCTGGTATGATCGCACCCGCCATGTTCCTTTCGCTTTATTCTTTTAAACTGCCCCGTCCTGTGAAGCAGTGTGGCTTTTCTGGACCCGAATTCATTTTAAGCGTCAATTCAAGAATTTCCCCTCATCCTTTTATTTATTTACTTTTACATTTTTTTCTTGTTGATTTGCACCTTTTTTTTTTCCCTCGTCGCGCAACTCTCAATTATCCTGAAATTGATCCTTAACGCTTGCGCTTATACATTTGCGCCGACAACTTTGACCGACGATCCGGGCTTCGATCCAGCCGTACCGTTCCTGACTTGTCTCGCGCCTTCAGATCCGCCTTCATTCTTTGATGAGAAGCAAAATATAAAGCAATCGTTCCGACGGAGCTAAGTTACTACAGCATAAAGAACGAAGGGGAAATTTGCATTTCGAAACAAAAAAGGGAGGGGTGCAACATGAGGATTTCCCAGGGGGTCACCTAGGGGTGTCAGCGGGCCGGGTCCGGGCCGGAATTCATTATTCCGGACCCGGATCCGACCCGTTTACCCGACGGGCCTTTTATTCTGTCTTCCGGATCCGGACCCGGCGAGTCTCGGATTCGGGTCGGGTCTACCCGAAAAAATTTGCCAAAATTTATAATTTCTAACAAAAAAGAGAAAAAGATATATTTGTAAACTAATTTCTAACTAATGCAAAGAAAAAACGAAATAAGAAAATAAATCAAATTGATTTTACTCAAATACATCATCCTAATCAAATTATATTGATAATATTTATATTTTTTAAATTATTAAATCATTTATATCCGGATCCGGGTCTAATACGGGTCGGAATACAATATTCCGTATCCGACCCGTTTTTTTGTTTGAAAAAACGGATCCGGATTCGGGTAACGGAATTAAATCCCTACCCATACCCGCAATAATTTCAGCGATCCGATCCGGATCCGGGTCTAGACCCTACCCGTTGACAGGCCTAGGGTCACCCATCCTAGTACTACTGTCGCCCAAGCACGCTTAACTTCGGAGTTCTGATGGGATCCGGTGCATTAGTGCTGGTATGATCGCACCCGCCATGTTCCTTTCGCTTTATTCTTTTAAACTGCCACGCCCTGTGAAGCAGTTTGGCTTTTCTGGACCCGAATTCATTCTAAGCGTCAATTCATGAATTTCCTCTCATCCTTTTATTTATTTACTTTTACATTTTTTTCTTGTTGATTTGCACCTTTTTTTTTCCCTCGTCGCACAACTCTCAATTATCCTGAAATTGATCCTTCACGCTTGCGCTTATACATTTGCGCCAACAACTTTGACCGACGATCCGGGCTTCGATCCAGCCGTACCGTTCCTGACTTGTCTCGCGCCTTCAGATCCGCTTTCATGCTTCGATAAGAAGCAAAATATAAAGCAATCGTTCCGACGGAGCTAAATTACTACAGCATAAAGAACGAAGGGGAAATTTGGATTTCGAAACAAAAAAGGGAGGGGTGCAACACGAGGACTTCCCAGGGGGTCACCCATCCTAGTACTACTCTCGCCCAAGCACGCTTAACTTCGGAGTTCTGATGGGATCCGGTGCATTAGTGCTGGTATGATCGCACCCGCCATGTTCCTTTCGCTTTATTCTTTTAAACTGCCCCGTCCTGTGAAGCAGTGTGGCTTTTCTGGACCCGAATTCATTTTAAGCGTCAATTCAAGAATTTCCCCTCATCCTTTTATTTATTTACTTTTACATTTTTTTCTTGTTGATTTGCACCTTTTTTTTTTCCCTCGTCGCGCAACTCTCAATTATCCTGAAATTGATCCTTCACGCTTGCGCTTATACATTTGCGCCGACAACTTTGACCGACGATCCGGGCTTCGATCCAGCCGTACCGTTCCTGACTTGTCTCGCGCCTTCAGATCCGCCTTCATGCTTCGATGAGAAGCAAAATATAAAGCAATCGTTCCGACGGAGCTAAATTACTACAGCATAAAGAACGAAGGGGAAATTTGGATTTCGAAACAAAAAAGGGAGGGGTGCAACACGAGGATTTCCCAGGGGGTCACCTAGGGGTGTCAGCGGGCCGGGTCCGGGCCGGAATTCATTATTCCGGACCCGGACCCGAATTACTATGCCGGACCCGGATCCGACCCGTTTACCCGACGGGCCTTTTATTCTGTGTTCCGGATCCGGACCCGGCGAGTCTCGGATCCGGGTCGGGTCTACCCGAACAAATTTGCCAAAATTTATAATTTCTGACAAAAAAGAGAAAAAGATATATTTGTAAACTAATTTCTAACTAATGCAAAGAAAAAACCAAATAAGAAAATAAATCAAATTGATTTTACTCAAATACATCATCCTAATCAAATTATATTGATAATATTTATATTTTTTAAATTATTAAATCATTTATATCCGGATCCGGGTCTAATACGGGTCGGAATACTATATTCCGTATCCGACCCATTTTTTTGTTTGAAAAAACGGATCCGGATCCGGGTAACGGAATTAAATCCCTACCCATACCCGCAATAATTTCAGCGATCCGATCCGGATCCGGGTCTAGACCCGACCCGTTGACAGGCCTAGGGTCACCCATCCTAGTACTACTGTCGCCCAAGCACGCTTAACTTCGGAGTTCTGATGGGATCCGGTGCATTAGTGCTGGTATGATCGCACCCGCCATGTTCCTTTCGCTTTATTCTTTTAAACTGCCACGTCCTGTGAAGCAGTTTGGCTTTTCAGGACCCGAATTCATTCTAAGCGTCAATTCATGAATTTCCTCTCATCCTTTTATTTATTTACTTTTATATTTTTTTCTTGTTGATTTGCACCTTTTTTTTTCCCTCGTCGCACAACTCTCAATTATCCTGAAATTGATCCTTCACGCTTGCGCTTATACATTTGCGCCGACAACTTTGACCGACGATCCGGGCTTCGATCCAGCCGTACCGTTCCTGACTTGTCTCGCGCCTTCAGATCCGCTTTCATGCTTCGATAAGAAGCAAAATATAAAGCAATCGTTCCGACGGAACTAAATTACTACAGCAAAAAGAACGAAGGGGAAATTTGGATTTCGAAACAAAAAAGGGAGGGGTGCAACACGAGGACTTCCCAGGGGGTCACCCATCCTAGTATTACTCTCGCCCAAGCACGCTTAACTTCGGAGTTCTGATGGGATCCGGTGCATTAGTGCTGGTATGATCGCACCCGCCATGTTCCTTTCGTTTTATTCTTTTAAACTGCCCCGTCCTGTGAAGCAGTGTGGCTTTTCTGGACCCGAATTCATTTTAAGCGTCAATTCAAGAATTTCCCCTCATCCTTTTATTTATTTACTTTTACATTTTTTTCTTGTTGATTTGCACCTTTTTTTTTTGCCTCGTCGCGCAACTCTCAATTATCCTGAAATTGATCCTTCACGCTTGCGCTTATACATTTGCGCCGACAACTTTGACCGACGATCCGGGCTTCGATCCAGCCGTACCGTTCCTGACTTGTCTCGCGCCTTCAGATCCGCCTTCATGCTTCGATGAGAAGCAAAATATAAAGCAATCGGTCCGACGGAGCTAAATTACTACAGCATAAAGAACGAAGGGGAAATTTGGATTTCGAAACAAAAAAGGGAGGGGTGCAACACGAGGATTTCCCAGGGGGTCACCTAGGGGTGTCAGCGGGCCGGGTCCGGGCCGGAATTCATTATTCCGGACCCGGACCCGAATTACTATGCCGGACCCGGATCCGACCCGTTTACCCGACGGGCCTTTTATTCTTTGTTCCGGATCCGGACCCGGCGAGTCTCGGATCCGGGTCGGGTCTACCCGAACAAATTTGCCAAAATTTATAATTTCTGACAAAAAAGAGAAAAAGATATATTTGTAAACTAATTTCTAACTAATGCAAAGAAAAAACCAAATAAGAAAATAAATCAAATTGATTTTACTCAAATACATCATCCTAATCAAATTATATTGATAATATTTATATTTTTTAAATTATTAAATCATTTATATCCGGATCCGGGTCTAATACGGGTCGGAATACTATATTCCGTATCCGACCCGTTTTTTTGTTTGAAAAAACGGATCCGGATCCGGGTAACGGAATTAAATCCCTACCCATACCCGCAATAATTTCAGCGATCCGATCCGGATCCGGGTCTAGACCCGACCCGTTGACAGGCCTAGGGTCACCCATCCTAGTACTACTGTCGCCCAAGCACGCTTAACTTCGGAGTTCTGATGGGATCCGGTGCATTAGTGCTGGTATGATCGCACCCGCCATGTTCCTTTCGCTTTATTCTTTTAAACTGCCACGTCCTGTGAAGCAGTTTGGCTTTTCAGGACCCGAATTCATTCTAAGCGTCAATTCATGAATTTCCTCTCATCCTTTTATTTATTTACTTTTATATTTTTTTCTTGTTGATTTGCACCTTTTTTTTTCCCTCGTCGCACAACTCTCAATTATCCTGAAATTGATCCTTCACGCTTGCGCTTATACATTTGCGCCGACAACTTTGACCGACGATCCGGGCTTCGATCCAGCCGTACCGTTCCTGACTTGTCTCGCGCCTTCAGATCCGCTTTCATGCTTCGATAAGAAGCAAAATATAAAGCAATCGTTCCGACGGAGCTAAATTACTACAGCAAAAAGAACGAAGGGGAAATTTGGATTTCGAAACAAAAAAGGGAGGGGTGCAACACGAGGACTTCCCAGGGGGTCACCCATCCTAGTACTACTCTCGCCCAAGCACGCTTAACTTCGGAGTTCTGATGCGATCCGGTGCATTAGTGCTGGTATGATCGCACTCGCCATGTTTCTTTCGCTTTATTCTTTTAAACTGCCCCGTCCTGTGAAGCAGTGTGGCTTTTCTGGACCCGAATTCATTTTAAGCGTCAATTCAAGAATTTCCCCTCATCCTTTTATTTATTTACTTTTACATTTTTTTCTTGTTGATTTGCACCTTTTTTTTTTGCCTCGTCGCGCAACTCTCAATTATCCTGAAATTGATCCTTCACGCTTGCGCTTATACATTTGCGCCGACAACTTTGACCGACGATCCGGGCTTCGATCCAGCCGTACCGTTCCTGACTTGTCTCGCGCCTTCAGATCCGCCTTCATGCTTCGATGAGAAGCAAAATATAAAGCAATCGGTCCGACGGAGCTAAATTACTACAGCATAAAGAACGAAGGGGAAATTTGGATTTCGAAACAAAAAAGGGAGGGGTGCAACACGAGGATTTCCCAAGGGGTCACCTAGGGGTGTCAGCGGGCCGGGTCCGGGCCGGAATTCATTATTCCGGACCCGGATCCGACCCGTTTACCCGACGGGCCTTTTATTCTGTCTTCCGGATCCGGACCCGGCGAGTCTCGGATTCGGGTCGGGTCTACCCGAAAAAATTTGCCAAAATTTATAATTTCTAACAAAAAAGAGAAAAAGATATATTTGTAAACTAATTTCTAACTAATGCAAAGAAAAAACCAAATAAGAAAATAAATCAAATTGATTTTACTCAAATACATCATCCTAATCCAATTATATTGATAATATATATATTTTTTAAATTATTAAATCATTTACATCCGGATCCGGGTCTAATACGGGTCGGAATACTATATTCCGTATCCGACCCGTTTTTTTGTTTGAAAAAACGGATCCGGATCCGGGTAACGGAATTAAATCCCTACCCATACCCGCAATAATTTCAGCGATCCGATCCGGATCCGGGTCTAGACCCGACCCGTTGACAGGCCTAGGGTCACCCATCCTAGTACTACTGTCGCCCAAGCACGCTTAACTTCGGAGTTCTGATGGGATCCGGTGCATTAGTGCTGGTATGATCGCACCCGCCATGTTCCTTTCGCTTTATTCTTTTAAACTGCCACGTCCTGTGAAGCAGTTTGGCTTTTCAGGACCCGAATTCATTCTAAGCGTCAATTCATGAATTTCCTCTCATCCTTTTATTTATTTACTTTTATATTTTTTTCTTGTTGATTTGCACCTTTTTTTTTCCCTCGTCGCACAACTCTCAATTATCCTGAAATTGATCCTTCACGCTTGCGCTTATACATTTGCGCCGACAACTTTGACCGACGATCCGGGCTTCGATCCAGCCGTACCGTTCCTGACTTGTCTCGCGCCTTCAGATCCGCTTTCATGCTTCGATAAGAAGCAAAATATAAAGCAATCGTTCCGACGGAGCTAAATTACTACAGCAAAAAGAACGAAGGGGAAATTTGGATTTCGAAACAAAAAAGGGAGGGGTGCAACACGAGGACTTCCCAGGGGGTCACCCATCCTAGTACTACTCTCGCCCAAGCACGCTTAACTTCGGAGTTCTGATGGGATCCGGTGCATTAGTGCTGGTATGATCGCACCCGCCATGTTCCTTTCGCTTTATTCTTTTAAACTGCCCCGTCCTGTGAAGCAGTGTGGCTTTTCTGGACCCGAATTCATTTTAAGCGTCAATTCAAGAATTTCCCCTCATCCTTTTATTTATTTACTTTTACATTTTTTTCTTGTTGATTTGCACCTTTTTTTTTTGCCTCGTCGCGCAACTCTCAATTATCCTGAAATTGATCCTTCACGCTTGCGCTTATACATTTGCGCCGACAACTTTGACCGACGATCCGGGCTTCGATCCAGCCGTACCGTTCCTGACTTGTCTCGCGCCTTCAGATCCGCCTTCATGCTTCGATGAGAAGCAAAATATAAAGCAATCGGTCCGACGGAGCTAAATTACTACAGCATAAAGAACGAAGGGGAAATTTGGATTTCGAAACAAAAAAGGGAGGGGTGCAACACGAGGATTTCCCAAGGGGTCACCTAGGGGTGTCAGCGGGCCGGGTCCGGGCCGGAATTCATTATTCCGGACCCGGACCCGAATTACTATGCCGGACCCGGATCCGACCCGTTTACCCGACGGGCCTTTTATTCTTTGTTCCGGATCCGGACCCGGCGAGTCTCGGATCCGGGTCGGGTCTACCCGAACAAATTTGCCAAAATTTATAATTTCTGACAAAAAAGAGAAAAAGATATATTTGTAAACTAATTTCTAACTAATGCAAAGAAAAAACCAAATAAGAAAATAAATCAAATTGATTTTACTCAAATACATCATCCTAATCAAATTATATTGATAATATTTATATTTTTTAAATTATTAAATCATTTATATCCGGATCCGGGTCTAATACGGGTCGGAATACTATATTCCGTATCCGACCCGTTTTTTTGTTTGAAAAAACGGATCCGGATCCGGGTAACGGAATTAAATCCCTACCCATACCCGCAATAATTTCAGCGATCCGATCCGGATCCGGATCTAGACCCGACCCGTTGACAGGCCTAGGGTCACCCATCCTAGTACTACTGTCGCCCAAGCACGCTTAACTTCGGAGTTCTGATGGGATCCGGTGCATTAGTGCTGGTATGATCGCACCCGCCATGTTCCTTTCGCTTTATTCTTTTAAACTGCCACGTCCTGTGAAGCAGTTTGGCTTTTCAGGACCCGAATTCATTCTAAGCGTCAATTCATGAATTTCCTCTCATCCTTTTATTTATTTACTTTTATATTTTTTTCTTGTTGATTTGCACCTTTTTTTTTCCCTCGTCGCACAACTCTCAATTATCCTGAAATTGATCCTTCACGCTTGCGCTTATACATTTGCGCCGACAACTTTGACCGACGATCCGGGCTTCGATCCAGCCGTACCGTTCCTGACTTGTCTCGCGCCTTCAGATCCGCTTTCATGCTTCGATAAGAAGCAAAATATAAAGCAATCGTTCCGACGGAGCTAAATTACTACAGCAAAAAGAACGAAGGGGAAATTTGGATTTCGAAACAAAAAAGGGAGGGGTGCAACACGAGGACTTCCCAGGGGGTCACCCATCCTAGTACTACTCTCGCCCAAGCACGCTTAACTTCGGAGTTCTGATGGGATCCGGTGCATTAGTGCTGGTATGATCGCACCCGCCATGTTCCTTTCGCTTTATTCTTTTAAACTGCCCCGTCCTGTGAAGCAGTGTGGCTTTTCTGGACCCGAATTCATTTTAAGCGTCAATTCAAGAATTTCCCCTCATCCTTTTATTTATTTACTTTTACATTTTTTTCTTGTTGATTTGCACCTTTTTTTTTTGCCTCGTCGCGCAACTCTCAATTATCCTGAAATTGATCCTTCACGCTTGCGCTTATACATTTGCGCCGACAACTTTGACCGACGATCCGGGCTTCGATCCAGCCGTACCGTTCCTGACTTGTCTCGCGCCTTCAGATCCGCCTTCATGCTTCGATGAGAAGCAAAATATAAAGCAATCGTTCCGACGGAGCTAAATTACTACAGCATAAAGAACGAAGGGGAAATTTGGATTTCGAAACAAAAAAGGGAGGGGTGCAACACGAGGATTTCCCAGGGGGTCACCTAGGGGTGTCAGCGGGCCGGGTCCGGGCCGGAATTCATTATTCCGGACCCGGACCCGGATCCGACCCATTTACCCGACGGGCCTTTTATTCTGTGTTCCGGATCCGGACCCGGCGAGTCTCGGATCCGGGTCGGGTCTACCCGAACAAATTTGCCAAAATTTATAATTTCTGACAAAAAAGAGAAAAAGATATATTTGTAAACTAATTTCTAACTAATGCAAAGAAAAAACCAAATAAGAAAATAAATCAAATTGATTTTACTCAAATACATCATCCTAATCCAATTATATTGATAATATATATATTTTTTAAATTATTAAATCATTTACATCCGGATCCGGGTCTAATACGGGTCGGAATACTATATTCCGTATCCGACCCGTTTTTTTGTTTGAAAAAACGGATCCGGATCCGGGTAACGGAATTAAATCCCTACCCATACCCGCAATAATTTCAGCGATCCGATCCGGATCCGGGTCTAGACCCGACCCGTTGACAGGCCTAGGGTCACCCATCCTAGTACTACTGTCGCCCAAGCACGCTTAACTTCGGAGTTCTGATGGGATCCGGTGCATTAGTGCTGGTATGATCGCACCCGCCATGTTCCTTTCGCTTTATTCTTTTAAACTGCCACGTCCTGTGAAGCAGTTTGGCTTTTCAGGACCCGAATTCATTCTAAGCGTCAATTCATGAATTTCCTCTCATCCTTTTATTTATTTACTTTTATATTTTTTTCTTGTTGATTTGCACCTTTTTTTTTCCCTCGTCGCACAACTCTCAATTATCCTGAAATTGATCCTTCACGCTTGCGCTTATACATTTGCGCCGACAACTTTGACCGACGATCCGGGCTTCGATCCAGCCGTACCGTTCCTGACTTGTCTCGCGCCTTCAGATCCGCTTTCATGCTTCGATAAGAAGCAAAATATAAAGCAATCGTTCCGACGGAGCTAAATTACTACAGCAAAAAGAACGAAGGGGAAATTTGGATTTCGAAACAAAAAAGGGAGGGGTGCAACACGAGGACTTCCCAGGGGGTCACCCATCCTAGTACTACTCTCGCCCAAGCACGCTTAACTTCGGAGTTCTGATGGGATCCGGTGCATTAGTGCTGGTATGATCGCACCCGCCATGTTCCTTTCGCTTTATTCTTTTAAACTGCCCCGTCCTGTGAAGCAGTGTGGCTTTTCTGGACCCGAATTCATTTTAAGCGTCAATTCAAGAATTTTCCCTCATCCTTTTATTTATTTACTTTTACATTTTTTTCTTGTTGATTTGCACCTTTTTTTTTCCCTCGTCGCGCAACTCTCAATTATCCTGAAATTGATCCTTCACGCTTGCGCTTATACATTTGCGCCGACAACTTTGACCGACGATCCGGGCTTCGATCCAGCCGTACCGTTCCTGACTTGTCTCGCGCCTTCAGATCCGCCTTCATGCTTCGATGAGAAGCAAAATATAAAGCAATCGGTCCGACGGAGCTAAATTACTACAGCATAAAGAACGAAGGGGAAATTTGGATTTCGAAACAAAAAAGGGAGGGGTGCAACACGAGGATTTCCCAAGGGGTCACCTAGGGGTGTCAGCGGGCCGGGTCCGGGCCGGAATTCATTATTCCGGACCCGGACCCGAATTACTATGCCGGACCCGGATCCGACCCGTTTACCCGACGGGCCTTTTATTCTGTGTTCCGGATCCGGATCCGGCGAGTCTCGGATCCGGGTCGGGTCTACCCGAACAAATTTGCCAAAATTTATAATTTCTGACAAAAAAGAGAAAAAGATATATTTGTAAACTAATTTCTAACTAATGCAAAGAAAAAACCAAATAAGAAAATAAATCAAATTGATTTTACTCAAATACATCATCCTAATCAAATTATATTGATAATATTTATATTTTTTAAATTATTAAATCATTTATATCCGGATCCGGGTCTAATACGGGTCGGAATACTATATTCCGCATCCGACCCGTTTTTTTGTTTGAAAAAACGGATTCGGATCCGGGTAACGGAATTAAATCCCTACCCATACCCGCAATAATTTCAGCGATCCGATCCGGATCCGGGTCTAGACCCGACCCGTTGACAGGCCTAGGGTCACCCATCCTAGTACTACTGTCGCCCAAGCACGCTTAACTTCAGAGTTCTGATGGGATCCGGTGCATTAGTGCTGGTATGATCGCACCCGCCATGTTCCTTTCGCTTTATTCTTTTAAACTGACACGTCCTGTGAAGCAGTTTGGCTTTTCAGGACCCGAATTCATTCTAAGCGTCAATTCATGAATTTCCTCTCATCCTTTTATTTATTTACTTTTATATTTTTTTCTTGTTGATTTGCACCTTTTTTTTCCCTCGTCGCACAACTCTCAATTATCCTGAAATTGATCCTTCACGCTTGCGCTTATACATTTGCGCCGACAACTTTGACCGACGATCCGGGCTTCGATCCAGCCGTACCGTTCCTGACTTGTCTCGCGCCTTCAGATCCGCTTTCATGCTTCGATAAGAAGCAAAATATAAAGCAATCGTTCCGACGGAGCTAAATTACTACAGCAAAAAGAACGAAGGGGAAATTTGGATTTCGAAACAAAAAAGGGAGGGGTGCAACACGAGGACTTCCCAGGGGGTCACCCATCCTAGTACTACTCTCGCCCAAGCACGCTTAACTTCGGAGTTCTGATGGGATCCGGTGCATTAGTGCTGGTATGATTGCACCCGCCATGTTCCTTTCGCTTTATTCTTTTAAACTGCGCCGTCCTGTGAAGCAGTGTGGCTTTTCTGGACCCGAATTCATTTTAAGCGTCAATTCAAGAATTTCCCCTCATCCTTTTATTTATTTACTTTTACATTTTTTTCTTGTTGATTTGCACCTTTTTTTTTTTCCCTCGTCGCGCAACTCTCAATTATCCTGAAATTGATCCTTCACGCTTGCGCTTATACATTTGCGCCGACAACTTTGACCGACGATCCGGGCTTCGATCCAGCCGTACCGTTCCTGACTTGTCTCGCGCCTTCAGATCCGCCTTCATGCTTCGATGAGAAGCAAAATATAAAGCAATCGTTCCGACGGAGCTAAATTACTACAGCATAAAGAACGAAGGGGAAATTTGGATTTCGAAACAAAAAAGGGAGGGGTGCAACACGAGGATTTCCCAGGGGGTCACCTAGGGGTGTCAGCGGGCCGGGTCCGGGCCGGAATTCATTATTCCGGACCCGGACCCGAATTACTATGCCAGACCCGGATCCGACCCGTTTACCCGACGGGCCTTTTATTCTGTGTTCCGGATCCGGATCCGGCGAGTCTCGGATCCGGGTCGGGTCTACCCGAACAAATTTGCCAAAATTTATAATTTCTGACAAAAAAGAGAAAAAGATATATTTGTAAACTAATTTCTAACTAATGCAAAGAAAAAACCAAATAAGAAAATAAATCAAATTGATTTTACTCAAATACATCATCCTAATCAAATTATATTGATAATATTTATATTTTTTAAATTATTAAATCATTTATATCCGGATCCGGGTCTAATACGGGTCGGAATACTATATTCCGCATCCGACCCGTTTTTTTGTTTGAAAAAACGGATTCGGATCCGGGTAACGGAATTAAATCCCTACCCATACCCGCAATAATTTCAGCGATCCGATCCGGATCCGGGTCTAGACCCGACCCGTTGACAGGCCTAGGGTCACCCATCCTAGTACTACTGTCGCCCAAGCACGCTTAGCTTCGGAGTTCTGATGGGATCCGGTGCATTAGTGCTGGTATGATCGCACCCGCCATGTTCCTTTCGCTTTATTCTTTTAAACTGCCACGTCCTGTGAAGCAGTTTGGCTTTTCAGGACCCGAATTCATTCTAAGCGTCAATTCATGAATTTCCTCTCATCCTTTTATTTATTTACTTTTATATTTTTTTCTTGTTGATTTGCACCTTTTTTTTTCCCTCGTCGCACAACTCTCAATTATCCTGAAATTGATCCTTCACGCTTGCGCTTATACATTTGCGCCGACAACTTTGACCGACGATCCGGGCTTCGATCCAGCCGTACCGTTCCTGACTTGTCTCACGCCTTCAGATCCGCTTTCATGCTTCGATAAGAAGCAAAATATAAAGCAATCGTTCCGACGGAGCTAAATTACTACAGCAAAAAGAACGAAGGGGAAATTTGGATTTCGAAACAAAAAAGGGAGGGGTGCAACACGAGGACTTCCCAGGGGGTCACCCATCCTAGTACTACTCTCGCCCAAGCACGCTTAACTTCGGAGTTCTGATGGGATCCGGTGCATTAGTGCTGGTATGATCGCACCCGCCATGTTCCTTTCGCTTTATTCTTTTAAACTGCCCCGTCCTGTGAAGCAGTGTGGCTTTTCTGGACCCGAATTCATTTTAAGCGTCAATTCAAGAATTTCCCCTCATCCTTTTATTTATTTACTTTTACATTTTTTTCTTGTTGATTTGCACCTTTTTTTTTTGCCTCGTCGCGCAACTCTCAATTATCCTGAAATTGATCCTTCACGCTTGCACTTATACATTTGCGCCGACAACTTTGACCGACGATCCGGGCTTCGATCCAGCCGTACCGTTCCTGACTTGTCTCGCGCCTTCAGATCCGCCTTCATGCTTCGATGAGAAGCAAAATATAAAGCAATCGGTCCGACGGAGCTAAATTACTACAGCATAAAGAACGAAGGGGAAATTTGGATTTCGAAACAAAAAAGGGAGGGGTGCAACACGAGGATTTCCCAAGGGGTCACCTAGGGGTGTCAGCGGGCCGGGTCCGGGCCGGAATTCATTATTCCGGACCCGGACCCGAATTACTATGCCGGACCCGGATCCGACCCGTTTACCCGACGGGCCTTTTATTCTGTGTTCCGGATCCGGACCCGGCGAGTCTCGGATCCGGGTCGGGTCTACCCGAACAAATTTGCCAAAATTTATAATTTCTGACAAAAAAGAGAAAAAGATATATTTGTAAACTAATTTCTAACTAATGCAAAGAAAAAACCAAATAAGAAAATAAATCAAATTGATTTTACTCAAATATATCATCCTAATCAAATTATATTGATAATATTTATATTTTTTAAATTATTAAATCATTTATATCCGGATCCGGGTCTAATACGGGTCGGAATACTATATTCCGTATCCGACCCGTTTTTTTGTTTGAAAAAACGGATCCGGATCCGGGTAACGGAATTAAATCCCTACCCATACCCGCAATAATTTCAGCGATCCGATCCGGATCCGGGTCTAGACCCGACCCGTTGACAGGCCTAGGGTCACCCATCCTAGTACTACTGTCGCCCAAGCACGCTTAACTTCGGAGTTCTGATGGGATCCGGTGCATTAGTGCTGGTATGATCGCACCCGCCATGTTCCTTTCGCTTTATTCTTTTAAACTGCCACGTCCTGTGAAGCAGTTTGGCTTTTCAGGACCCGAATTCATTCTAAGCGTCAATTCATGAATTTCCTCTTATCCTTTTATTTATTTACTTTTATATTTTTTTCTTGTTGATTTGCACCTTTTTTTTTCCCTCGTCGCACAACTCTCAATTATCCTGAAATTGATCCTTCACGCTTGCGCTTATACATTTGCGCCGACAACTTTGACCGACGATCCGGGTTTCGATCCAGCCGTACCGTTCCTGACTTGTCTCGCGCCTTCAGATCCGCCTTCATGCTTCGATGAGAAGCAAAATATAAAGCAATCGTTCCGACGGAGCTAAGTTACTACAGCATAAAGAACGAAGGGGAAATTTGGATTTCGAAACAAAAAAGGGAGGGGTGCAACACGAGGAGTTCCCAGGGGGTCACCTAGGGTGTCAGCGGGCCGGGTCCGGGCCGGAATTCATTATTCCGGACCCGGACCCGGATCCGACCCGTTTACCCGACGGGCCTTTTATTCTGTGTTCCGGATCCGGACCCGGCGAGTCTCGGATCCGGGTCGGGTCTACCCGAACAAATTTGCCAAAATTTATAATTTCTGACAAAAAAGAGAAAAAGATATATTTGTAAACTAATTTCTAACTAATGCAAAGAAAAAACCAAATAAGAAAATAAATCAAATTGATTTTACTCAAATACATCATCCTAATCCAATTATATTGATAATATATATATTTTTTAAATTATTAAATCATTTACATCCGGATCCGGGTCTAATACGGGTCGGAATACTATATTCCGTATCCGACCCGTTTTTTTGTTTGAAAAAACGGATCCGGATCCGGGTAACGGAATTAAATCCCTACCCATACCCGCAATAATTTCAGCGATCCGATCCGGATCCGGGTCTAGACCCGACCCGTTGACAGGCCTAGGGTCACCCATCCTAGTACTACTGTCGCCCAAGCACGCTTAACTTCGGAGTTCTGATGGGATCCGGTGCATTAGTGCTGGTATGATCGCACCCGCCATGTTCCTTTCGCTTTATTCTTTTAAACTGCCACGTCCTGTGAAGCAGTTTGGCTTTTCAGGACCCGAATTCATTCTAAGCGTCAATTCATGAATTTCCTCTCATCCTTTTATTTATTTACTTTTATATTTTTTTCTTGTTGATTTGCACCTTTTTTTTTCCCTCGTCGCACAACTCTCAGTTATCCCGAAATTGATCCTTCACGCTTGCGCTTATACATTTGCGCCGACAACTTTGACCGACGATCCGGGCTTCGATCCAGCCGTACCGTTCCTGACTTGTCTCGCGCCTTCAGATCCGCCTTCATGCTTCGATAAGAAGCAAAATATAAAGCAATCGTTCCGACGGAGCTAAATTACTACAGCATAAAGAACGAAGGGGAAATTTGGATTTCGAAACAAAAAAGGGAGGGGTGCAACACGAGGACTTCCCAGGGGGTCACCCATCCTAGTACTACTGTCGCCCAAGCACGCTTAACTTCGGAGTTCTGATGGGATCCGGTGCATTAGTGCTGGTATGATCGCACCCGCCATGTTCTTTTCGCTTTATTCTTTTAAACTGCCCCGTCCTGTGAAGCAGTGTGGCTTTTCTGGACCCGAATTCATTTTAAGCGTCAATTCAAGAATTTCCCCTCATCCTTTTATTTATTTACTTTTACATTTTTTTCTTGTTGATTTGCACCTTTTTTTTTCCCTCGTCGCGCAACTCTCAATTATCCTGAAATTGATCCTTCACGCTTGCGCTTATACATTTGCGCCGACAACTTTGACCGACGATCCGGGCTTCGATCCAGCCGTACCGTTCCTGACTTGTCTCGCGCCTTCAGATCCGCCTTCATGCTTCGATGAGAAGCAAAATATAAAGCAATCGTTCCGACGGAGCTAAATTACTACAGCATAAAGAACGAAGGGGAAATTTGGATTTCGAAACAAAAAAGGGAGGGGTGCAACACGAGGATTTCCCAGGGGGTCACCTAGGGGTGTCAGCGGGCCGGGTCCGGGCCGGAAATCATTATTCCGGACCCGGATCCGATCCGTTTACCCGACGGGCCTTTTATTCTGTGTTCCGGACCCGGCGAGTCTCGGATCCGGGTCGGGTCTACCCGAACAAATTTGCCAAAATTTATAATTTCTAACAAAAAAGAGAAAAAGATATATTTGTAAACTAATTTCTAACTAATGCAAAGAAAAAACCAAATAAGAAAATAAATCAAATTGATTTTACTCAAATACATCATCCTAATCAAATTATATTGATAATATTTATATTTTTTAAATTATTAAATCATTTATATCCGGATCCGGGTCTAATACGGGTCGGAATACAATATTCCGTATCCGACCCGTTTTTTTGTTTGAAAAAACGGATCCGGATTCGGGTAACGGAATTAAATCCCTACCCATACTCGCAATAATTTCAGCGATCCGATCCGGATCCGGGTCTAGACCCGACCCGTTGACAGGCCTAGGGTCACCCATCCTAGTACTACTGTCGTCCAAGCACGCTTAACTTCGGAGTTCTGAAGGGATCCGGTGCATTAGTGCTGGTATGATCGCACCCGCCATGTTCCTTTCGCTTTATTCTTTTAAACTGCCACGTCCTGTGAAGCAGTTTGGCTTTTCTGGACCCGAATTCATTCTAAGCGTCAATTCATGAATTTCCTCTCATCCTTTTATTTATTTACTTTTATATTTTTTTCTTGTTGATTTGCACCTTTTTTTTTCCCTCGTCGCACAACTCTCAGTTATCCTGAAATTGATCCTTCACGCTTGCGCTTATACATTTGCGCCGACAACTTTGACCGACGATCCGGGCTTCGATCCAGCCGTACCGTTCCTGACTTGTCTCGCGCCTTCAGATCCGCCTTCATGCTTCGATAAGAAGCAAAATATAAAGCAATCGTTCCGACGGAGCTAAATTACTACAGCATAAAGAACGAAGGGGAAATTTGGATTTCGAAACAAAAAAGTGTGGGGTGCAACACGAGGACTTCCCAGGGGGTCACCCATCCTAGTACTACTCTCGCCCAAGCACGCTTAACTTCGGAGTTCTGATGGGATCCGGTGCATTAGTGCTGGTATGATCGCACCCGCCATGTTCCTTTCGCTTTATTCTTTTAAACTGCCCCGTCCTGTGAAGCAGTGTGGGTTTTTTGGACCCGAATTCATTTTAAGCGTCAATTCAAGAATTTCCCCTCATCCTTTTATTTATTTACTTTTACATTTTTTTCTTGTTGATTTGCACCTTTTTTTTTCCCTCGTTGCGCAACTCTCAATTATCCTGAAATTGATCCTTCACGCTTGCGCTTATACATTTGCGCCGACAACTTTGACCGACAATCCGGGCTTCGATCCAGCCGTACCGTTCCTGACTTGTCTCGCGCCTTCAGATCCGCCTTCACGCTTCGATGAGAAGCAAAATATAAAGCAATCGTTCCGACGGAGCTAAGTTACTACAGCATAAAGAACGAAGGGGAAATTTGGATTTCGAAACAAAAAAGGGAGGGGTGCAACACGAGGATTTCCCAGGGGGTCACCTAGGGTGTCAGCGGGCCGGGTACGGGCCGGAATTCATTATTCCGGACCCGGATCCGACCCGTTTACCCGACGGGCCTTTTATTCTGTGTTCCGGATCCGGACCCGGCGAGTCTCGGATCCGGGTCGGGTCTACCCGAACAAATTTGCCAAAATTTATAATTTCTGACAAAAAAGAGAAAAAGATATATTTGTAAACTAATTTCTAACTAATGCAAAGAAAAAACCAAATAAGAAAATAAATCAAATTGATTTTACTCAAATACATCATCCTAATCAAATTATATTGATAATATTTATATTTTTTAAATTATTAAATCATTTATATCCGGATCCGGGTCTAATACGGGTCGGAATACAATATTCCGTATCCGACCCGTTTTTTTGTTTGAAAAAACGGATCCGGATTCGGGTAACGGAATTAAATCCCTACCCATACTCGCAATAATTTCAGCGATCCGATCCGGATCCGGGTCTAGACCCGACCCGTTGACAGGCCTAGGGTCACCCATCCTAGTACTACTGTCGCCCAAGCACGCTTAACTTCGGAGTTCTGAAGGGATCCGGTGCATTAGTGCTGGTATGATCGCACCCGCCATGTTCCTTTCGCTTTATTCTTTTAAACTGCCACGTCCTGTGAAGCAGTTTGGCTTTTCTGGACCCGAATTCATTCTAAGCGTCAATTCATGAATTTCCTCTCATCCTTTTATTTATTTACTTTTATATTTTTTTCTTGTTGATTTGCACCTTTTTTTTTCCCTCGTCGCACAACTCTCAGTTATCCTGAAATTGATCCTTCACGCTTGCGCTTATACATTTGCGCCGACAACTTTGACCGACGATCCGGGCTTCGATCCAGCCGTACCGTTCCTGACTTGTCTCGCGCCTTCAGATCCGCCTTCATGCTTCGATAAGAAGCAAAATATAAAGCAATCGTTCCGACGGAGCTAAATTACTACAGCATAAAGAACGAAGGGGAAATTTGGATTTCGAAACAAAAAAGTGTGGGGTGCAACACGAGGACTTCCCAGGGGGTCACCCATCCTAGTACTACTCTCGCCCAAGCACGCTTAACTTCGGAGTTCTGATGGGATCCGGTGCATTAGTGCTGGTATGATCGCACCCGCCATGTTCCTTTCGCTTTATTCTTTTAAACTGCCCCGTCCTGTGAAGCAGTGTGGGTTTTTTGGACCCGAATTCATTTTAAGCGTCAATTCAAGAATTTCCCCTCATCCTTTTATTTATTTACTTTTACATTTTTTTCTTGTTGATTTGCACCTTTTTTTTTCCCTCGTTGCGCAACTCTCAATTATCCTGAAATTGATCCTTCACGCTTGCGCTTATACATTTGCGCCGACAACTTTGACCGACGATCCGGGCTTCGATCCAGCCGTACCGTTCCTGACTTGTCTCGCGCCTTCAGATCCGCCTTCATGCTTCGATGAGAAGCAAAATATAAAGCAATCGTTCCGACGGAGCTAAGTTACTACAGCATAAAGAACGAAGGGGAAATTTGGATTTCGAAACAAAAAAGGGAGGGGTGCAACACGAGGATTTCCCAGGGGGTCACCTAGGGTGTCAGCGGGCCGGGTCCGGGCCGGAATTCATTATTCCGGACCCGGATCCGAGCCGTTTACCCGACGGGCCTTTTATTCTGTGTTCCGGATCCGGACCCGGCGAGTCTCGGATCCGGGTCGGGTCTACCCGAACAAATTTGCCAAAATTTATAATTTCTGACAAAAAAGAGAAAAAGATATATTTGTAAACTAATTTCTAACTAATGCAAAGAAAAAACCAAATAAGAAAATAAATCAAATTGATTTTACTCAAATACATCATCCTAATCAAATTATATTGATAATATATATATTTTTTAAATTATTAAATCATTTATATCCGGATCCGGATCTAATACGGGTCGGAATACTATATTCCGTATCCGACCCGTTTTTTTGTTTGAAAAAACGGATCCGGATCCGGGTAACGGAATTAAATCCCTACCCATACCCGCAATAATTTCAGCGATCCGATCCGGATCCGGGTCTAGACCCGACCCGTTGACAGGCCTAGGGTCACCCATCCTAGTACTACTGTCGCCCAAGCACGCTTAACTTCAGAGTTCTGATGGGATCCGGGGCATTAGTGCTGGTATGATCGCACCCGCCATGTTCCTTTCGTTTTATTCTTTTAAACTGCCACGCCTTGTGAAGCAGTTTGGCTTTTCTGGACCCGAATTCATTCTAAGCGTCAATTCATGAATTTCCTCTCATCCTTTTATTTATTTACTTTTATATTTTTTTCTTGTTGATTTGCACCTTTTTTTTTCCCTCGTCGCACAACTC
Organism: Coffea arabica; assembly: GCF_036785885.1. NCBI lineage: Eukaryota > Viridiplantae > Streptophyta > Magnoliopsida > Gentianales > Rubiaceae > Coffea > Coffea arabica. Next base: position 21,312,995 of record NC_092330.1, read on the forward strand.
TCAGTTATCCTGAAATTGATCCTTCACGCTTGCGCTTATACATTTGCGCCGACAACTTTGACCGACGGTCCGGGCTTCGATCCAGCCGTACCGTTCCTGACTTGTCTCGCGCCTTCAGATCCGCCTTCATGCTTCGATAAGAAGCAAAATATAAAGCAATCGTTCCGACGGAGCTAAATTACTACAGCATCAAGAACGAAGGTGAAATTTGGATTTCGAAACAAAAAAGGGAGGGGTGCAACACGAGGACTTCCCAGGGGGTCACCCATCCTAGTACTACTCTCGCCCAAGCACGCTTAACTTCGGAGTTCTGATGGGATCCGGTGCATTAGTGCTGGTATGATCGCACCCGCCATGTTCCTTTCGCTTTATTCTTTTAAACTGCCCCGTCCTGTGAAGCAGTGTGGCTTTTCTGGACCCGAATTCATTTTAAGCGTCAATTCAAGAATTTCCCCTCATCCTTTTATTTATTTACTTTTACATTTTTTTCTTGTTGATTTGCACCTTTTTTTTTCCCTCGTCGCGCAACTCTCAATTATCCTGAAATTGATCCTTCACGCTTGCGCTTATACATTTGCGCCGACAACTTTGACCGACGATCCGGGCTTCGATCCAGCCGTACCGTTCCTGACTTGTCTCGCGCCTTCAGATCCGCCTTCATGCTTCGATGAGAAGCAAAATATAAAGCAATCGTTCCGACGGAGCTAAATTACTACAGCATAAAGAACGAAGGGGAAATTTGGATTTCGAAACAAAAAAGGGAGGGGTGCAACACGAGGATTTCCCAGGGGGTCACCTAGGGGTGTCAGCGGGCCGGGTCCGGGCCGGAAATCATTATTCCGGACCCGGATCCGATCCGTTTACCCGACGGGCCTTTTATTCTGTGTTCCGGACCCGGCGAGTCTCGGATCCGGGTCGGGTCTACCCGAACAAATTTGCCAAAATTTATAATTTCTGACAAAAAAGAGAAAAAGATATATTTGTAAACTAATTTCTAACTAATGCAAAGAAAAAACCAAATAAGAAAATAAATCAAATTGATTTTACTCAAATACATCATCCTAATCAAATTATATTGATAATATATATATTTTTTAAATTATTAAATCATTTATATCCGGATCCGGATCTAATACGGGTCGGAATACTATATTCCGTATCCGACCCGTTTTTTTGTTTGAAAAAACGGATCCGGATCCGGGTAACGGAATTAAATCCCTACCCATACCCGCAATAATTTCAGCGATCCGATCCGGATCCGGGTCTAGACCCGACCCGTTGACAGGCCTAGGGTCACCCATCCTAGTACTACTGTCGCCCAAGCACGCTTAACTTCAGAGTTCTGATGGGATCCGGGGCATTAGTGCTGGTATGATCGCACCCGCCATGTTCCTTTCGTTTTATTCTTTTAAACTGCCACGCCTTGTGAAGCAGTTTGGCTTTTCTGGACCCGAATTCATTCTAAGCGTCAATTCATGAATTTCCTCTCATCCTTTTATTTATTTACTTTTATATTTTTTTCTTGTTGATTTGCACCTTTTTTTTTCCCTCGTCGCACAACTCTCAGTTATCCTGAAATTGATCCTTCACGCTTGCGCTTATACATTTGCGCCGACAACTTTGACCGACGGTCCGGGCTTCGATCCAGCCGTACCGTTCCTGACTTGTCTCGCGCCTTCAGATCCGCCTTCATGCTTCGATAAGAAGCAAAATATAAAGCAATCGTTCCGACGGAGCTAAATTACTACAGCATCAAGAACGAAGGTGAAATTTGGATTTCGAAACAAAAAAGGGAGGGGTGCAACACGAGGACTTCCCAGGGGGTCACCCATCCTAGTACTACTCTCGCCCAAGCACGCTTAACTTCGGAGTTCTGATGGGATCCGGTGCATTAGTGCTGGTATGATCGCACCCGCCATGTTCCTTTCGCTTTATTCTTTTAAACTGCCCCGTCCTGTGAAGCAGTGTGGCTTTTCTGGACCCGAATTCATTTTAAGCGTCAATTCAAGAATTTCCCCTCATCCTTTTATTTATTTACTTTTACATTTTTTTCTTGTTGATTTGCACCTTTTTTTTTCCCTCGTCGCGCAACTCTCAATTATCCTGAAATTGATCCTTCACGCTTGCGCTTATACATTTGCGCCGACAACTTTGACCGACGATCCGGGCTTCGATCCAGCCGTACCGTTCCTGACTTGTCTCGCGCCTTCAGATCCGCCTTCATGCTTCGATGAGAAGCAAAATATAAAGCAATCGTTCCGACGGAGCTAAATTACTACAGCATAAAGAACGAAGGGGAAATTTGGATTTCGAAACAAAAAAGGGAGGGGTGCAACACGAGGATTTCCCAGGGGGTCACCTAGGGGTGTCAGCGGGCCGGGTCCGGGCCGGAAATCATTATTCCGGACCCGGATCCGATCCGTTTACCCGACGGGCCTTTTATTCTGTGTTCCGGACCCGGCGAGTCTCGGATCCGGGTCGGGTCTACCCGAACAAATTTGCCAAAATTTATAATTTCTAACAAAAAAGAGAAAAATATATATTTGTAAACTAATTTCTAACTAATGCAAAGAAAAAACCAAATAAGAAAATAAATCAAATTGATTTTACTCAAATACATCATCCTAATCAAATTATATTGATAATATTTATATTTTTTAAATTATTAAATCATTTATATCCGGATCCGGGTCTAATACGGGTCGGAATACAATATTCCGTATCCGACCCGTTTTTTTGTTTGAAAAAACGGATCCGGATTCGGGTAACGGAATTAAATCCCTACCCATACTCGCAATAATTTCAGCGATCCGATCCGGATCCGGGTCTAGGCCCGACCCGTTGACAGGCCTAGGGTCACCCATCCTAGTACTACTGTCGCCCAAGCACGCTTAACTTCGGAGTTCTGAAGGGATCCGGTGCATTAGTGCTGGTATGATCGCACCCGCCATGTTCCTTTCGCTTTATTCTTTTAAACTGCCACGTCCTGTGAAGCAGTTTGGCTTTTCTGGACCCGAATTCATTCTAAGCGTCAATTCATGAATTTCCTCTCATCCTTTTATTTATTTACTTTTATATTTTTTTCTTGTTGATTTGCACCTTTTTTTTTCCCTCGTCGCACAACTCTCAGTTATCCTGAAATTGATCCTTCACGCTTGCGCTTATACATTTGCGCCGACAACTTTGACCGACGATCCGGGCTTCGATCCAGCCGTACCGTTCCTGACTTGTCTCGCGCCTTCAGATCCGCCTTCATGCTTCGATAAGAAGCAAAATATAAAGCAATCGTTCCGACGGAGCTAAATTACTACAGCATAAAGAACGAAGGGGAAATTTGGATTTCGAAACAAAAAAGGGAGGGGTGCAACACGAGGACTTCCCAGGGGGTCACCCATCCTAGTACTACTCTCGCCCAAGCACGCTTAACTTCGGAGTTCTGATGGGATCCGGTGCATTAGTGCTGGTATGATTGCACCCGCCATGTTCCTTTCGCTTTATTCTTTTAAACTGCCCCGTCCTGTGAAGCAGTGTGGCTTTTCTGGACCCGAATTCATTTTAAGCGTCAATTCAAGAATTTCCCCTCATCCTTTTATTTATTTACTTTTACATTTTTTTCTTGTTGATTTGCACCTTTTTTTTTCCCTCGTCGCGCAACTCTCAATTATCCTGAAATTGATCCTTCACGCTTGCGCTTATACATTTGCGCCGACAACTTTGACCGACGATCCGGGCTTCGATCCAGCCGTACCGTTCCTGACTTGTCTCGCGCCTTCAGATCCGCCTTCATGCTTCGATGAGAAGCAAAATATAAAGCAATCGTTCCGACGGAGCTAAATTACTACAGCATAAAGAACGAAGGGGAAATTTGGATTTCGAAACAAAAAAGGGAGGGGTGCAACACGAGGATTTCCCAGGGGGTCACCTAGGGGTGTCAGCGGGCCGGGTCCGGGCCGGAATTCATTATTCCGGACCCGGACCCGAATTACTATGTCGGACCCGGATCCGACCCGTTTACCCGACGGGCCTTTTATTCTGTGTTCCGGATCCGGACCCGGCGAGTCTCGGATCCGGGTCGGGTCTACCCGAACAAATTTGCCAAAATTTATAATTTCTGACAAAAAAGAGAAAAAGATATATTTGTAAACTAATTTCTAACTAATGCAAAGAAAAAACCAAATAAGAAAATAAATCAAATTGATTTTACTCAAATACATCATCCTAATCAAATTATATTGATAATATTTATATTTTTTAAATTATTAAATCATTTGTATCCGGATCCGGGTCTAATACGGGTCGGAATACTATATTCCGTATCCGACCCGTTTTTTTGTTTGAAAAAACGGATCCGGATCCGGGTAACGGAATTAAATCCCTACCCATACCCGCAATAATTTCAGCGATCCGATCCGGATCCGGGTCTAGACCCGACCCGTTGACAGGCCTAGGGTCACCCATCCTAGTACTACTGTCGCCCAAGCACGCTTAACTTCGGAGTTCTGATGGGATCCGGTGCATTAGTGCTGGTATGATCGCACCCGCCATGTTCCTTTCGCTTTATTCTTTTAAACTGCCACGTCCTGTGAAGCAGTTTGGCTTTTCAGGACCCGAATTCATTCTAAGCGTCAATTCATGAATTTCCTCTCATCCTTTTATTTATTTACTTTTATATTTTTTTCTTGTTGATTTGCACCTTTTTTTTTCCCTCGTCGCACAACTCTCAATTATCCTGAAATTGATCCTTCACGCTTGCGCTTATACATTTGCGCCGACAACTTTGACCGACGATCCGGGCTTCGATCCAGCCGTACCGTTCCTGACTTGTCTCGCGCCTTCAGATCCGCTTTCATGCTTCGATAAGAAGCAAAATATAAAGCAATCGTTCCGACGGAGCTAAATTACTACAGCATAAAGAACGAAGGGGAAATTTGGATTTCGAAACAAAAAAGGGAGGGGTGCAACACGAGGACTTCCCAGGGGGTCACCCATCCTAGTACTACTCTCGCCCAAGCACGCTTAACTTCGGAGTTCTGATGGGATCCGGTGCATTAGTGCTGGTATGATCGCACCCGCCATGTTCCTTTCGCTTTATTCTTTTAAACTGCCCCGTCCTGTGAAGCAGTGTGGCTTTTCTGGACCCGAATTCATTTTAAGCGTCAATTCAAGAATTTCCCCTCATCCTTTTATTTATTTACTTTTACATTTTTTTCTTGTTGATTTGCACCTTTTTTTTTTTCCCTCGTCGCGCAACTCTCAATTATCCTGAAATTGATCCTTCACGCTTGCGCTTATACATTTGCGCCGACAACTTTGACCGACGATCCGGGCTTCGATCCAGCCGTACCGTTCCTGACTTGTCTCGCGCCTTCAGATCCGCCTTCATGCTTCGATGAGAAGCAAAATATAAAGCAATCGTTCCGACGGAGCTAAATTACTACAGCATAAAGAACGAAGGGGAAATTTGGATTTCGAAACAAAAAAGGGAGGGGTGCAACACGAGGATTTCCCAGGGGGTCACCTAGGGGTGTCAGCGGGCCGGGTCCGGGCCGGAATTCATTATTCCGGACCCGGACCCGAATTACTATGCCGGACCCGGATCCGACCCGTTTACCCGACGGGCCTTTTATTCTGTGTTCCGGATCCGGATCCGGCGAGTCTCGGATCCGGGTCGGGTCTACCCGAACAAATTTGCCAAAATTTATTATTTCTGACAAAAAAGAGAAAAAGATATATTTGTAAACTAATTTCTAACTAATGCAAAGAAAAAACCAAATAAGAAAATAAATCAAATTGATTTTACTCAAATACATCATCCTAATCAAATTATATTGATAATATTTATATTTTTTAAATTATTAAATCATTTATATCCGGATCCGGGTCTAATACGGGTCGGAATACTATATTCCGCATCCGACCCGTTTTTTTGTTTGAAAAAACGGATTCGGATCCGGGTAACGGAATTAAATCCCTACCCATACCCGCAATAATTTCAGCGATCCGATCCGGATCCGGGTCTAGACCCGACCCGTTGACAGGCCTAGGGTCACCCATCCTAGTACTACTGTCGCCCAAGCACGCTTAACTTCGGAGTTCTGATGGGATCCGGTGCATTAGTGCTGGTATGATCGCACCCGCCATGTTCCTTTCGCTTTATTCTTTTAAACTGCCACGTCCTGTGAAGCAGTTTGGCTTTTCAGGACCCGAATTCATTCTAAGCGTCAATTCATGAATTTCATTTGCACCTTTTTTTTTTTCCCTCGTCGCGCAACTCTCAATTATCCTGAAATTGATCTTTCACGCTTGCGCTTATACATTTGCGCCGACAACTTTGACCGACGATCCGGGCTTCGATCCAGCCGTACCGTTCCTGACTTGTCTCGCGCCTTCAGATCCGCCTTCATGCTTCGATGAGAAGCAAAATATAAAGCAATCGTTCCGACGGAGCTAAATTACTACAGCATAAAGAACGAAGGGGAAATTTGGATTTCGACACAAAAAAGGGAGGGGTGCAACACGAGGATTTCCCAGGGGGTCACCTAGGGGTGTCAGCGGGCCGGGTCCGGGCCGGAATTCATTATTCCGGACCCGGACCCGAATTACTATGCCGGACCCGGATCCGACCCGTTTACCCGACGGGCCTTTTATTCTGTGTTCCGGATCCGGATCCGGCGAGTCTCGGATCCGGGTCGGGTCTACCCGAACAAATTTGCCAAAATTTATAATTTCTGACAAAAAAGAGAAAAAGATATATTTGTAAACTAATTTCTAACTAATGCAAAGAAAAAACCAAATAAGAAAATAAATCAAATTGATTTTACTCAAATACATCATCCTAATCAAATTATATTGATAATATTTATATTTTTTAAATTATTAAATCATTTATATCCGGATCCGGGTCTAATACGGGTCGGAATACTATATTCCGCATCCGACCCGTTTTTTTGTTTGAAAAAACGGATTCGGATCCGGGTAACGGAATTAAATCCCTACCCATACCCGCAATAATTTCAGCGATCCGATCCGGATCCGGGTCTAGACCCGACCCGTTGACAGGCCTAGGGTCACCCATCCTAGTACTACTGTCGCCCAAGCACGCTTAACTTCGGAGTTCTGATGGGATCCGGTGCATTAGTGCTGGTATGATCGCACCCGCCATGTTCCTTTCGCTTTATTCTTTTAAACTGCCACGTCCTGTGAAGCAGTTTGGCTTTTCAGGACCCGAATTCATTCTAAGCGTCAATTCATGAATTTCCTCTCATCCTTTTATTTATTTACTTTTATATTTTTTTCTTGTTGATTTGCACCTTTTTTTTCCCTCGTCGCACAACTCTCAATTATCCTGAAATTGATCCTTCACGCTTGCGCTTATACATTTGCGCCGACAACTTTGACCGACGATCCGGGCTTCGATCCAGCCGTACCGTTCCTGACTTGTCTCGCGCCTTCAGATCCGCTTTCATGCTTCGATAAGAAGCAAAATATAAAGCAATCGTTCCGACGGAGCTAAATTACTACAGCAAAAAGAACGAAGGGGAAATTTGGATTTCGAAACAAAAAAGGGAGGGGTGCAACACGAGGACTTCCCAGGGGGTCACCCATCCTAGTACTACTCTCGCCCAAGCACGCTTAACTTCGGAGTTCTGATGGGATCCGGTGCATTAGTGCTGGTATGATCGCACCCGCCATGTTCCTTTCGCTTTATTCTTTTAAACTGCCCCGTCCTGTGAAGCAGTGTGGCTTTTCTGGACCCGAATTCATTTTAAGCGTCAATTCAAGAATTTCCCCTCATCCTTTTATTTATTTACTTTTACATTTTTTTCTTGTTGATTTGCACCTTTTTTTTTTTCCCTCGTCGCGCAACTCTCAATTATCCTGAAATTGATCCTTCACGCTTGCGCTTATACATTTGCGCCGACAACTTTGACCGACGATCCGGGCTTCGATCCAGCCGTACCGTTCCTGACTTGTCTCGCGCCTTCAGATCCGCCTTCATGCTTCGATGAGAAGCAAAATATAAAGCAATCGTTCCGACGGAGCTAAATTACTACAGCATAAAGAACGAAGGGGAAATTTGGATTTCGAAACAAAAAAGGGAGGGGTGCAACACGAGGATTTCCCAGGGGGTCACCTAGGGGTGTCAGCGGGCCGGGTCCGGGCCGGAATTCATTATTCCGGACCCGGACCCGAATTACTATGCCGGACCCGGATCCGACCCGTTTACCCGACGGGCCTTTTATTCTGTGTTCCGGATCCGGATCCGGCGAGTCTCGGATCCGGGTCGGGTCTACCCGAACAAATTTGCCAAAATTTATAATTTCTGACAAAAAAGAGAAAAAGATATATTTGTAAACTAATTTCTAACTAATGCAAAGAAAAAACCAAATAAGAAAATAAATCAAATTGATTTTACTCAAATACATCATCCTAATCAAATTATATTGATAATATTTATATTTTTTAAATTATTAAATCATTTATATCCGGATCCGGGTCTAATACGGGTCGGAATACTATATTCCGCATCCGACCCGTTTTTTTGTTTGAAAAAACGGATTCGGATCCGGGTAACGGAATTAAATCCCTACCCATACCCGCAATAATTTCAGCGATCCGATCCGGATCCGGGTCTAGACCCGACCCGTTGACAGGCCTAGGGTCACCCATCCTAGTACTACTGTCGCCCAAGCACGCTTAACTTCGGAGTTCTGATGGGATCCGGTGCATTAGTGCTGGTATGATCGCACCCGCCATGTTCCTTTCGCTTTATTCTTTTAAACTGCCACGTCCTGTGAAGCAGTTTGGCTTTTCAGGACCCGAATTCATTCTAAGCGTCAATTCATGAATTTCCTCTCATCCTTTTATTTATTTACTTTTATATTTTTTTCTTGTTGATTTGCACCTTTTTTTTTCCCTCGTCGCACAACTCTCAATTATCCTGAAATTGATCCTTCACGCTTGCGCTTATACATTTGCGCCGACAACTTTGACCGACGATCCGGGCTTCGATCCAGCCGTACCGTTCCTGACTTGTCTCGCGCCTTCAGATCCGCTTTCATGCTTCGATAAGAAGCAAAATATAAAGCAATCGTTCCGACGGAGCTAAATTACTACAGCAAAAAGAACGAAGGGGAAATTTGGATTTCGAAACAAAAAAGGGAGGGGTGCAACACGAGGACTTCCCAGGGGGTCACCCATCCTAGTACTACTCTAGCCCAAGCACGCTTAACTTCGGAGTTCTGATGGGATCCGGTGCATTAGTGCTGGTATGATCGCACCCGCCATGTTCCTTTCGCTTTATTCTTTTAAACTGCCCCGTCCTGTGAAGCAGTGTGGCTTTTCTGGACCCGAATTCATTTTAAGCGTCAATTCAAGAATTTCCCCTCATCCTTTTATTTATTTACTTTTACATTTTTTTCTTGTTGATTTGCACCTTTTTTTTTTGCCTCGTCGCGCAACTCTCAATTATCCTGAAATTGATCCTTCACGCTTGCGCTTATACATTTGCGCCGACAACTTTGACCGACGATCCGGGCTTCGATCCAGCCGTACCGTTCCTGACTTGTCTCGCGCCTTCAGATCCGCCTTCATGCTTCGATGAGAAGCAAAATATAAAGCAATCGGTCCGACGGAGCTAAATTACTACAGCATAAAGAACGAAGGGGAAATTTGGATTTCGAAACAAAAAAGGGAGGGGTGCAACACGAGGATTTCCCAAGGGGTCACCTAGGGGTGTCAGCGGGCCGGGTCCGGGCCGGAATTCATTATTCCGGACCCGGACCCGAATTACTATGCCGGACCCGGATCCGACCCGTTTACCCGACGGGCCTTTTATTCTATGTTCCGGATCCGGACCCGGCGAGTCTCGGATCCGGGTCGGGTCTACCCGAACAAATTTGCCAAAATTTATAATTTCTGACAAAAAAGAGAAAAAGATATATTTGTAAACTAATTTCTAACTAATGCAAAGAAAAAACCAAATAAGAAAATAAATCAAATTGATTTTACTCAAATATATCATCCTAATCAAATTATATTGATAATATTTATATTTTTTAAATTATTAAATCATTTATATCCGGATCCGGGTCTAATACGGGTCGGAATACTATATTCCGTATCCGACCCGTTTTTTTGTTTGAAAAAACGGATCCGGATCCGGGTAACGGAATTAAATCCCTACCCATACCCGCAATAATTTCAGCGATCCGATCCGGATCCGGGTCTAGACCCGACCCGTTGACAGGCCTAGGGTCACCCATCCTAGTACTACTGTCGCCCAAGCACGCTTAACTTCGGAGTTCTGATGGGATCCGGTGCATTAGTGCTGGTATGATCGCACCCGCCATGTTCCTTTCGCTTTATTCTTTTAAACTGCCACGTCCTGTGAAGCAGTTTGGCTTTTCAGGACCCGAATTCATTCTAAGCGTCAATTCATGAATTTCCTCTCATCCTTTTATTTATTTACTTTTATATTTTTTTCTTGTTGATTTGCACCTTTTTTTTTCCCTCGTCGCACAACTCTCAATTATCCTGAAATTGATCCTTCACGCTTGCGCTTATACATTTGCGCCGACAACTTTGACCGACGATCCGGGATTCGATCCAGCCGTACCGTTCCTGACTTGTCTCGCGCCTTCAGATCCGCCTTCATGCTTCGATGAGAAGCAAAATATAAAGCAATCGTTCCGACGGAGCTAAGTTACTACAGCATAAAGAACGAAGGGGAAATTTGGATTTCGAAACAAAAAAGGGAGGGGTGCAACACGAGGAGTTCCCAGGGGGTCACCTAGGGTGTCAGCGGGCCGGGTCCGGGCCGGAATTCATTATTCCGGACCCGGCGAGTCTCGGATCCGGGTCGGGTCTACCCGAACAAATTTGCCAAAATTTATAATTTCTGACAAAAAAGAGAAAAAGATATATTTGTAAACTAATTTCTAACTAATGCAAAGAAAAAACCAAATAAGAAAATAAATCAAATTGATTTTACTCAAATACATCATCCTAATCAAATTATATTGATAATATATATATTTTTTAAATTATTAAATCATTTATATCCGGATCCGGATCTAATACGGGTCGGAATACTATATTCCGTATCCGCCCCGTTTTTTTGTTTGAAAAAACGGATCCGGATCCGGGTAACGGAATTAAATCCCTACCCATACCCGCAATAATTTCAGCGATCCGATCCGGATCCGGGTCTAGACCCGACCCGTTGACAGGCCTAGGGTCACCCATCCTAGTACTACTGTCGCCCAAGCACGCTTAACTTCAGAGTTCTGATGGGATCCGGGGCATTAGTGCTGGTATGATCGCACCCGCCATGTTCCTTTCGTTTTATTCTTTTAAACTGCCACGCCCTGTGAAGCAGTTTGGCTTTTCTGGACCCGAATTCATTCTAAGCGTCAATTCATGAATTTCCTCTCATCCTTTTATTTATTTACTTTTATATTTTTTTCTTGTTGATTTGCACCTTTTTTTTTCCCTCGTCGCACAACTCTCAGTTATCCCGAAATTGATCCTTCACGCTTGCGCTTATACATTTGCGCCGACAACTTTGACCGACGATCCGGGCTTCGATCCAGCCGTACCGTTCCTGACTTGTCTCGCGCCTTCAGATCCGCCTTCATGCTTCGATAAGAAGCAAAATATAAAGCAATCGTTCCGACGGAGCTAAATTACTACAGCATCAAGAACGAAGGGGAAATTTGGATTTCGAAACAAAAAAGGGAGGGGTGCAACACGAGGACTTCCCAGGGGGTCACCCATCCTAGTACTACTCTCGCCCAAGCACGCTTAACTTCGGAGTTCTGATGGGATCCGGTGCATTAGTGCTGGTATGATCGCACCCGCCATGTTCTTTTCGCTTTATTCTTTTAAACTGCCCCGTCCTGTGAAGCAGTGTGGCTTTTCTGGACCCGAATTCATTTTAAGCGTCAATTCAAGAATTTCCCCTCATCCTTTTATTTATTTACTTTAACATTTTTTTCTTGTTGATTTGCACCTTTTTTTTTCCCTCGTCGCGCAACTCTCAATTATCCTGAAATTGATCCTTCACGCTTGCGCTTATACATTTGCGCCGACAACTTTGACCGACGATCCGGGCTTCGATCCAGCCGTACCGTTCCTGACTTGTCTCGCGCCTTCAGATCCGCCTTCATGCTTCGATGAGAAGCAAAATATAAAGCAATCGTTCCGACGGAGCTAAATTACTACAGCATAAAGAACGAAGGGGAAATTTGGATTTCGAAACAAAAAAGGGAGGGGTGCAACACGGGGATTTCCCAGGGGGTCACCTAGGGGTGTCAGCGGGCCGGGTCCGGGCCGGAAATCATTATTCCGGACCCGGATCCGATCCGTTTACCCGACGGGCCTTTTATTCTGTGTTCCGGATCCGGCGAGTCTCGGATCCGGGTCGGGTCTACCCGAACAAATTTGCCAAAATTTATAATTTCTAACAAAAAAGAGAAAAAGATATATTTGTAAACTAATTTCTAACTAATGCAAAGAAAAAACCAAATAAGAAAATAAATCAAATTGATTTTACTCAAATACATCATCCTAATCAAATTATATTGATAATATTTATATTTTTTAAATTATTAAATCATTTATATCCGGATCCGGGTCTAATACGGGTCGGAATACAATATTCCGTATCCGACCCGTTTTTTTGTTTGAAAAAACGGATCCGGATTCGGGTAACGGAATTAAATCCCTACCCATACTCGCAATAATTTCAGCGATCCGATCCGGATCCGGGTCTAGACCCGACCCGTTGACAGGCCTAGGGTCACCCATCCTAGTACTACTGTCGCCCAAGCACGCTTAACTTCGGAGTTCTGAAGGGATCCGGTGCATTAGTGCTGGTATGATCGCACCCGCCATGTTCCTTTCGCTTTATTCTTTTAAACTGCCACGTCCTGTGAAGCAGTTTGGCTTTTCTGGACCCGAATTCATTCTAAGCGTCAATTCATGAATTTCCTCTCATCCTTTTATTTATTTACTTTTATATTTTTTTCTTGTTGATTTGCACCTTTTTTTTTCCCTCGTCGCACAACTCTCAGTTATCCTGAAATTGATCCTTCACGCTTGCGCTTATACATTTGCGCCGACAACTTTGACCGACGATCCGGGCTTCGATCCAGCCGTACCGTTCCTGACTTGTCTCGCGCCTTCAGATCCGCCTTCATGCTTCGATAAGAAGCAAAATATAAAGCAATCGTTCCGACGGAGCTAAATTACTACAGCATAAAGAACGAAGGGGAAATTTGGATTTCGAAACAAAAAAGTGTGGGGTGCAACACGAGGACTTCCCAGGGGGTCACCCATCCTAGTACTACTGTCGCCCAAGCACGCTTAACTTCGGAGTTCTGATGGGATCCGGTGCATTAGTGCTGGTATGATCGCACCCGCCATGTTCCTTTCGCTTTATTCTTTTAAACTGCCACGTCCTGTGAAGCAGTTTGGCTTTTCAGGACCCGAATTCATTCTAAGCGTCAATTCATGAATTTCCTCTCATCCTTTTATTTATTTACTTTTATATTTTTTTCTTGTTGATTTGCACCTTTTTTTTTCCCTCGTCGCACAACTCTCAATTATCCTGAAATTGATCCTTCACGCTTGCGCTTATACATTTGCGCCGACAACTTTGACCGACGATCCGGGCTTCGATCCAGCCGTACCGTTCCTGACTTGTCTCGCGCCTTCAGATCCGCCTTCATGCTTCGATGAGAAGCAAAATATAAAGCAATCGTTCCGACGGAGCTAAGTTACTACAGCATAAAGAACGAAGGGGAAATTTGGATTTCGAAACAAAAAAGGGAGGGGTGCAACACGAGGAGTTCCCAGGGGGTCACCTAGGGTGTCAGCGGGCCGGGTCCGGGCCGGAATTCATTATTCCGGACCCGGATCCGACCCGTTTACCCGACGGGCCTTTTATTCTGTGTTCCGGATCCGGACCCGGCGAGTCTCGGATCCGGGTCGGGTCTACCCGAACAAATTTGCCAAAATTTATAATTTCTGACAAAAAAGAGAAAAAGATATATTTGTAAACTAATTTCTAACTAATGCAAAGAAAAAACCAAATAAGAAAATAAATCAAATTGATTTTACTCAAATACATCATCCTAATCAAATTATATTGATAATATATATATTTTTTAAATTATTAAATCATTTATATCCGGATCCGGATCTAATACGGGTCGGAATACTATATTCCGTATCCGACCCGTTTTTTTGTTTGAAAAAACGGATCCGGATCCGGGTAACGGAATTAAATCCCTACCCATACCCGCAATAATTTCAGCGATCCGATCCGGATCCGGGTCTAGACCCGACCCGTTGACAGGCCTAGGGTCACCCATCCTAGTACTACTGTCGCCCAAGCACGCTTAACTTCAGAGTTCTGATGGGATCCGGGGCATTAGTGCTGGTATGATCGCACCCGCCATGTTCCTTTCGTTTTATTCTTTTAAACTGCCACGCCCTGTGAAGCAGTTTGGCTTTTCTGGACCCGAATTCATTCTAAGCGTCAATTCATGAATTTCCTCTCATCCTTTTATTTATTTACTTTTATATTTTTTTCTTGTTGATTTGCACCTTTTTTTTTCCCTCGTCGCACAACTCTCAGTTATCCCGAAATTGATCCTTCACGCTTGCGCTTATACATTTACGCCGACAACTTTGACCGACGATCCGGGCTTCGATCCAGCCGTACCGTTCCTGACTTGTCTCGCGCCTTCAGATCCGCCTTCATGCTTCGATAAGAAGCAAAATATAAAGCAATCGTTCCGACGGAGCTAAATTACTACAGCATCAAGAACGAAGGGGAAATTTGGATTTCGAAACAAAAAAGGGAGGGGTGCAACACGAGGACTTCCCAGGGGGTCACCCATCCTAGTACTACTCTCGCCCAAGCACGCTTAACTTCGGAGTTCTGATGGGATCCGGTGCATTAGTGCTGGTATGATCGCACCCGCCATGTTCTTTTCGCTTTATTCTTTTAAACTGCCCCGTCCTGTGAAGCAGTGTGGCTTTTCTGGACCCGAATTCATTTTAAGCGTCAATTCAAGAATTTCCCCTCATCCTTTTATTTATTTACTTTTACATTTTTTTCTTGTTGATTTGCACCTTTTTTTTTCCCTCGTCGCGCAACTCTCAATTATCCTGAAATTGATCCTTCACGCTTGCGCTTATACATTTGCGCCGACAACTTTGACCGACGATCCGGGCTTCGATCCAGCCGTACCGTTCCTGACTTGTCTCGCGCCTTCAGATCCGCCTTCATGCTTCGATGAGAAGCAAAATATAAAGCAATCGTTCCGACGGAGCTAAATTACTACAGCATAAAGAACGAAGGGGAAATTTGGATTTCGAAACAAAAAAGGGAGGGGTGCAACACGGGGATTTCCCAGGGGGTCACCTAGGGGTGTCAGCGGGCCGGGTCCGGGCCGGAAATCATTATTCCGGACCCGGATCCGATCCGTTTACCCGACGGGCCTTTTATTCTGTGTTCCGGACCCGGCGAGTCTCGGATCCGGGTCGGGTCTACCCGAACAAATTTGCCAAAATTTATAATTTCTAACAAAAAAGAGAAAAAGATATATTTGTAAACTAATTTCTAACTAATGCAAAGAAAAAACCAAATAAGAAAATAAATCAAATTGATTTTACTCAAATACATCATCCTAATCAAATTATATTGATAATATTTATATTTTTTAAATTATTAAATCATTTATATCCGGATCCGGGTCTAATACGGGTCGGAATACAATATTCCGTATCCGACCCGTTTTTTTGTTTGAAAAAACGGATCCGGATTCGGGTAACGGAATTAAATCCCTACCCATACTCGCAATAATTTCAGCGATCCGATCCGGATCCGGGTCTAGACCCGACCCGTTGACAGGCCTAGGGTCACCCATCCTAGTACTACTGTCGCCCAAGCACGCTTAACTTCGGAGTTCTGAAGGGATCCGGTGCATTAGTGCTGGTATGATCGCACCCGCCATGTTCCTTTCGCTTTATTCTTTTAAACTGCCACGTCCTGTGAAGCAGTTTGGCTTTTCTGGACCCGAATTCATTCTAAGCGTCAATTCATGAATTTCCTCTCATCCTTTTATTTATTTACTTTTATATTTTTTTCTTGTTGATTTGCACCTTTTTTTTTCCCTCGTCGCACAACTCTCAGTTATCCTGAAATTGATCCTTCACGCTTGCGCTTATACATTTGTGTCGACAACTTTGACCGACGATCCGGGCTTCGATCCAGCCGTACCGTTCCTGACTTGTCTCGCGCCTTCAGATCCGCCTTCATGCTTCGATAAGAAGCAAAATATAAAGCAATCGTTCCAACGGAGCTAAATTACTACAGCATAAAGAACGAAGGGGAAATTTGGATTTCGAAACAAAAAAGTGTGGGGTGCAACACGAGGACTTCCCAGGGGGTCACACATCCTAGTACTACTCTCGCCCAAGCACGCTTAACTTCGGAGTTCTGATGGGATCCGGTGCATTAGTGCTGGTATGATCGCACCCGCCATGTTCCTTTCGCTTTATTCTTTTAAACTGCCACGTCCTGTGAAGCAGTTTGGCTTTTCAGGACCCGAATTCATTCTAAGCGTCAATTCATGAATTTCCTCTCATCCTTTTATTTATTTACTTTTATATTTTTTTCTTGTTGATTTGCACCTTTTTTTTTCCCTCGTCGCACAACTCTCAATTATCCTGAAATTGATCCTTCACGCTTGCGCTTATACATTTGCGCCGACAACTTTGACCGACGATCCGGGCTTCGATCCAGCCGTACCGTTCCTGACTTGTCTCGCGCCTTCAGATCCGCCTTCATGCTTCGATGAGAAGCAAAATATAAAGCAATCGTTCCGACGGAGCTAAGTTACTACAGCATAAAGAACGAAGGGGAAATTTGGATTTCGAAACAAAAAAGGGAGGGGTGCAACACGAGGAGTTCCCAGGGGGTCACCTAGGGTGTCAGCGGGCCGGGTCCGGGCCGGAATTCATTATTCCGGACCCGGATCCGACCCGTTTACCCGACGGGCCTTTTATTCTGTGTTCCGGATCCGGACCCGGCGAGTCTCGGATCCGGGTCGGGTCTACCCGAACAAATTTGCCAAAATTTATAATTTCTGACAAAAAAGAGAAAAAGATATATTTGTAAACTAATTTCTAACTAATGCAAAGAAAAAACCAAATAAGAAAATAAATCAAATTGATTTTACTCAAATACATCATCCTAATCAAATTATATTGATAATATATATATATTTTAAATTATTAAATCATTTATATCCGGATCCGGATCTAATACGGGTCGGAATACTATATTCCGTATCCGACCCGTTTTTTTGTTTGAAAAAACGGATCCGGATCCGGGTAACGGAATTAAATCCCTACCCATACCCGCAATAATTTCAGCGATCCGATCCGGATCCGGGTCTAGACCCGACCCGTTGACAGGCCTAGGGTCACCCATCCTAGTACTACTGTCGCCCAAGCACGCTTAACTTCAGAGTTCTGATGGGATCCGGTGCATTAGTGCTGGTATGATCGCACCCGCCATGTTCCTTTCGCTTTATTCTTTTAAACTGCCACGTCCTGTGAAGCAGTTTGGCTTTTCTGGACCCGAATTCATTCTAAGCGTCAATTCATGAATTTCCTCTCATCCTTTTATTTATTTACTTTTATATTTTTTTCTTGTTGATTTGCACCTTTTTTTTTCCCTCGTCGCACAACTCTCAGTTATCCTGAAATTGATCCTTCACGCTTGCGCTTATACATTTGCGCCGACAACTTTGACCGACGATCCGGGCTTCGATCCAGCCGTACCGTTCCTGACTTGTCTCGCGCCTTCAGATCCGCCTTAATGCTTCGATAAGAAGCAAAATATAAAGCAATCGTTCCGACGGAGCTAAATTACTACAGCATAAAGAACGAAGGGGAAATTTGGATTTCGAAACAAAAAAGGGAGGGGTGCAACACGAGGACTTCCCAGGGGGTCACCCATCCTAGTACTACTCTCGCCCAAGCACGCTTAACTTCGGAGTTCTGATGGGATCCGGTGCATTAGTGCTGGTATGATTGCACCCGCCATGTTCCTTTCGCTTTATTCTTTTAAACTGCCCCGTCCTGTGAAGCAGTGTGGCTTTTCTGGACCCGAATTCATTTTAAGCGTCAATTCAAGAATTTCCCCTCATCCTTTTATTTATTTACTTTTACATTTTTTTCTTGTTGATTTGCACCTTTTTTTTTCCCTCGTCGCGCAACTCTCAATTATCCTGAAATTGATCCTTCACGCTTGCGCTTATACATTTGCGCCGACAACTTTGACCGACGATCCGGGCTTCGATCCAGCCGTACCGTTCCTGACTTGTCTCGCGCCTTCAGATCCGCCTTCATGCTTCGATGAGAAGCAAAATATAAAGCAATCGTTCCGACGGAGCTAAATTACTACAGCATAAAGAACGAAGGGGAAATTTGGATTTCGAAACAAAAAAGGGAGGGGTGCAACACGAGGATTTCCCAGGGGGTCACCTAGGGGTGTCAGCAGGCCGGGTCCGGGCCGGAATTCATTATTCCGGACCCGGACCCGAATTACTATGCCGGACCCGGATCCGACCCGTTTACCCGACGGGCCTTTTATTCTGTGTTCCGGATCCGGACCCGGCGAGTCTCGGATCCGGGTCGGGTCTACCCGAACAAATTTGCCAAAATTTATAATTTCTGACAAAAAAGAGAAAAAGATATATTTGTAAACTAATTTCTAACTAATGCAAAGAAAAAACCAAATAAGAAAATAAATCAAATTGATTTTACTCAAATACATCATCCTAATCAAATTATATTGATAATATTTATATTTTTTAAATTATTAAATCATTTGTATCCGGATCCGGGTCTAATACGGGTCGGAATACTATATTCCGTATCCGACCCGTTTTTTTGTTTGAAAAAACGGATCCGGATCCGGGTAACGGAATTAAATCCCTACCCATACCCGCAATAATTTCAGCGATCCGATCCGGATCCGGGTCTAGACCCGACCCGTTGACAGGCCTAGGGTCACCCATCCTAGTACTACTGTCGCCCAAGCACGCTTAACTTCGGAGTTCTGATGGGATCCGGTGCATTAGTGCTGGTATGATCGCACCCGCCATGTTCCTTTCGCTTTATTCTTTTAAACTGCCACGTCCTGTGAAGCAGTTTGGCTTTTCAGGACCCGAATTCATTCTAAGCGTCAATTCATGAATTTCCTCTCATCCTTTTATTTATTTACTTTTATATTTTTTTCTTGTTGATTTGCACCTTTTTTTTTCCCTCGTCGCACAACTCTCAATTATCCTGAAATTGATCCTTCACGCTTGCGCTTATACATTTGCGCCGACAACTTTGACCGACGATCCGGGCTTCGATCCAGCCGTACCGTTCCTGACTTGTCTCGCGCCTTCAGATCCGCTTTCATGCTTCGATAAGAAGCAAAATATAAAGCAATCGTTCCGACGGAGCTAAATTACTACAGCATAAAGAACGAAGGGGAAATTTGGATTTCGAAACAAAAAAGGGAGGGGTGCAACACGAGGACTTCCCAGGGGGTCACCCATCCTAGTACTACTCTCGCCCAAGCACGCTTAACTTCGGAGTTCTGATGGGATCCGGTGCATTAGTGCTGGTATGATCGCACCCGCCATGTTCCTTTCGCTTTATTCTTTTAAACTGCCCCGTCCTGTGAAGCAGTGTGGCTTTTCTGGACCCGAATTCATTTTAAGCGTCAATTCAAGAATTTCCCCTCATCCTTTTATTTATTTACTTTTACATTTTTTTCTTGTTGATTTGCACCTTTTTTTTTTTCCCTCGTCGCGCAACTCTCAATTATCCTGAAATTGATCCTTCACGCTTGCGCTTATACATTTGCGCCGACAACTTTGACCGACGATCCGGGCTTCGATCCAGCCGTACCGTTCCTGACTTGTCTCGCGCCTTCAGATCCGCCTTCATGCTTCGATGAGAAGCAAAATATAAAGCAATCGTTCCGACGGAGCTAAATTACTACAGCATAAAGAACGAAGGGGAAATTTGGATTTCGAAACAAAAAAGGGAGGGGTGCAACACGAGGATTTCCCAGGGGGTCACCTAGGGGTGTCAGCGGGCCGGGTCCGGGCCGGAATTCATTATTCCGGACCCGGACCCGAATTACTATGCCGGACCCGGATCCGACCCGTTTACCCGACGGGCCTTTTATTCTGTGTTCCGGATCCGGATCCGGCGAGTCTCGGATCCAGGTCGGGTCTACCCGAACAAATTTGCCAAAATTTATAATTTCTGACAAAAAAGAGAAAAAGATATATTTGTAAACTAATTTCTAACTAATGCAAAGAAAAAACCAAATAAGAAAATAAATCAAATTGATTTTACTCAAATACATCATCCTAATCAAATTATATTGATAATATTTATATTTTTTAAATTATTAAATCATTTATATCCGGATCCGGGTCTAATACGGGTCGGAATACTATATTCCGCATCCGACCCGTTTTTTTGTTTGAAAAAACGGATTCGGATCCGGGTAACGGAATTAAATCCCTACCCATACCCGCAATAATTTCAGCGATCCGATCCGGATCCGGGTCACCCGCCATGTTCCTTTCGCTTTATTCTTTTAAACTGCCCCGTCCTGTGAAGCAGTGTGGCTTTTCTGGACCCGAATTCATTTTAAGCGTCAATTCAAGAATTTCCCCTCATCCTTTTATTTATTTACTTTTACATTTTTTTCTTGTTGATTTGCACCTTTTTTTTTTTCCCTCGTCGCGCAACTCTCAATTATCCTGAAATTGATCCTTCACGCTTGCGCTTATACATTTGCGCCGACAACTTTGACCGACGATCCGGGCTTCGATCCAGCCGTACCGTTCCTGACTTGTCTCGCGCCTTCAGATCCGCCTTCATGCTTCGATGAGAAGCAAAATATAAAGCAATCGGTCCGACGGAGCTAAATTACTACAGCATAAAGAACGAAGGGGAAATTTGGATTTCGAAACAAAAAAGGGAGGGGTGCAACACGAGGATTTCCCAAGGGGTCACCTAGGGGTGTCAGCGGGCCGGGTCCGGGCCGGAATTCATTATTCCGGACCCGGACCCGAATTACTATGCCGGACCCGGATCCGACCCGTTTACCCGACGGGCCTTTTATTCTGTGTTCCGGATCCGGACCCGGCGAGTCTCGGATCCGGGTCGGGTCTACCCGAACAAATTTGCCAAAATTTATAATTTCTGACAAAAAAGAGAAAAAGATATATTTGTAAACTAATTTCTAACTAATGCAAAGAAAAAACCAAATAAGAAAATAAATCAAATTGATTTTACTCAAATATATCATCCTAATCAAATTATATTGATAATATTTATATTTTTTAAATTATTAAATCATTTATATCCGGATCCGGGTCTAATACGGGTCGGAATACTATATTCCGTATCCGACACGTTTTTTTGTTTGAAAAAACGGATCCGGATCCGGGTAACGGAATTAAATCCCTACCCATACCCGCAATAATTTCAGCGATCCGATCCGGATCCGGGTCTAGACCCGACCCGTTGACAGGCCTAGGGTCACCCATCCTAGTACTACTGTCGCCCAAGCACGCTTAACTTCGGAGTTCTGATGGGATCCGGTGCATTAGTGCTGGTATGATCGCACCCGCCATGTTCCTTTCGCTTTATTCTTTTAAACTGCCACGTCCTGTGAAGCAGTTTGGCTTTTCAGGACCCGAATTCATTCTAAGCGTCAATTCATGAATTTCCTCTCATCCTTTTATTTATTTACTTTTATATTTTTTTCTTGTTGATTTGCACCTTTTTTTTTCCCTCGTCGCACAACTCTCAATTATCCTGAAATTGATCCTTCACGCTTGCGCTTATACATTTGCGCCGACAACTTTGACCGACGATCCGGGCTTCGATCCAGCCGTACCGTTCCTGACTTGTCTCGCGCCTTCAGATCCGCCTTCATGCTTCGATGAGAAGCAAAATATAAAGCAATCGTTCCGACGGAGCTAAGTTACTACAGCATAAAGAACGAAGGGGAAATTTGGATTTCGAAACAAAAAAGGGAGGGGTGCAACACGAGGAGTTCCCAGGGGGTCACCTAGGGTGTCAGCGGGCCGGGTCCGGGCCGGAATTCATTATTCCGGACCCGGATCCGACCCGTTTACCCGACGGGCCTTTTATTCTGTGTTCCGGATCCGGACCCGGCGAGTCTCGGATCCGGGTCGGGTCTACCCGAACAAATTTGCCAAAATTTATAATTTCTGACAAAAAAGAGAAAAAGATATATTTGTAAACTAATTTCTAACTAATGCAAAGAAAAAACCAAATAAGAAAATAAATCAAATTGATTTTACTCAAATACATCATCCTAATCAAATTATATTGATAATATATATATTTTTTAAATTATTAAATCATTTATATCCGGATCCGGATCTAATACGGGTCGGAATACTATATTCCGTATCCGACCCGTTTTTTTGTTTGAAAAAACGGATCCGGATCCGGGTAACGGAATTAAATCCCTACCCATACCCGCAATAATTTCAGCGATCCGATCCGGATCCGGGTCTAGACCCGACCCGTTGACAGGCCTAGGGTCACCCATCCTAGTACTACTGTCGCCCAAGCACGCTTAACTTCAGAGTTCTGATGGGATCCGGGGCATTAGTGCTGGTATGATCGCACCCGCCATGTTCCTTTCGTTTTATTCTTTTAAACTGCCACGCCCTGTGAAGCAGTTTGGCTTTTCTGGACCCGAATTCATTCTAAGCGTCAATTCATGAATTTCCTCTCATCCTTTTATTTATTTACTTTTATATTTTTTTCTTGTTGATTTGCACCTTTTTTTTTCCCTCGTCGCACAACTCTCAGTTATCCCGAAATTGATCCTTCACGCTTGCGCTTATACATTTGCGCCGACAACTTTGACCGACGATCCGGGCTTCGATCCAGCCGTACCGTTCCTGACTTGTCTCGCGCCTTCAGATCCGCCTTCATGCTTCGATAAGAAGCAAAATATAAAGCAATCGTTCCGACGGAGCTAAATTACTACAGCATCAAGAACGAAGGGGAAATTTGGATTTCGAAACAAAAAAGGGAGGGGTGCAACACGAGGACTTCCCAGGGGGTCACCCATCCTAGTACTACTCTCGCCCAAGCACGCTTAACTTCGGAGTTCTGATGGGATCCGGTGCATTAGTGCTGGTATGATCGCACCCGCCATGTTCTTTTCGCTTTATTCTTTTAAACTGCCCCGTCCTGTGAAGCAGTGTGGCTTTTCTGGACCCGAATTCATTTTAAGCGTCAATTCAAGAATTTCCCCTCATCCTTTTATTTATTTACTTTTACATTTTTTTCTTGTTGATTTGCACCTTTTTTTTTCCCTCGTCGCGCAACTCTCAATTATCCTGAAATTGATCCTTCACGCTTGCGCTTATACATTTGCGCCGACAACTTTGACCGACGATCCGGGCTTCGATCCAGCCGTACCGTTCCTGACTTGTCTCGCGCCTTCAGATCCGCCTTCATGCTTCGATGAGAAGCAAAATATAAAGCAATCGTTCCGACGGAGCTAAATTACTACAGCATAAAGAACGAAGGGGAAATTTGGATTTCGAAACAAAAAAGGGAGGGGTGCAACACGGGGATTTCCCAGGGGGTCACCTAGGGGTGTCAGCGGGCCGGGTCCGGGCCGGAAATCATTATTCCGGACCCGGATCCGATCCGTTTACCCGACGGGCCTTTTATTCTGTGTTCCGGACCCGGCGAGTCTCGGATCCGGGTCGGGTCTACCCGAACAAATTTGCCAAAATTTATAATTTCTAACAAAAAAGAGAAAAAGATATATTTGTAAACTAATTTCTAACTAATGCAAAGAAAAAACCAAATAAGAAAATAAATCAAATTGATTTTACTCAAATACATCATCCTAATCAAATTATATTGATAATATTTATATTTTTTAAATTATTAAATCATTTATATCCGGATCCGGGTCTAATACGGGTCGGAATACAATATTCCGTATCCGACCCGTTTTTTTGTTTGAAAAAACGGATCCGGATTCGGGTAACGGAATTAAATCCCTACCCATACTCGCAATAATTTCAGCGATCCGATCCGGATCCGGGTCTAGACCCGACCCGTTGACAGGCCTAGGGTCACCCATCCTAGTACTACTGTCGCCCAAGCACGCTTAACTTCGGAGTTCTGAAGGGATCCGGTGCATTAGTGCTGGTATGATCGCACCCGCCATGTTCCTTTCGCTTTATTCTTTTAAACTGCCACGTCCTGTGAAGCAGTTTGGCTTTTCTGGACCCGAATTCATTCTAAGCGTCAATTCATGAATTTCCTCTCATCCTTTTATTTATTTACTTTTATATTTTTTTCTTGTTGATTTGCACCTTTTTTTTTCCCTCGTCGCACAACTCTCAGTTATCCTGAAATTGATCCTTCACGCTTGCGCTTATACATTTGTGCCGACAACTTTGACCGACGATCCGGGCTTCGATCCAGCCGTACCGTTCCTGACTTGTCTCGCGCCTTCAGATCCGCCTTCATGCTTCGATAAGAAGCAAAATATAAAGCAATCGTTCCGACGGAGCTAAATTACTACAGCATAAAGAACGAAGGGGAAATTTGGATTTCGAAACAAAAAAGTGTGGGGTGCAACACGAGGACTTCCCAGGGGGTCACCCATCCTAGTACTACTCTCGCCCAAGCACGCTTAACTTCGGAGTTCTGATGGGATCCGGTGCATTAGTGCTGGTATGATCGCACCCGCCATGTTCCTTTCGCTTTATTCTTTTAAACTGCCCCGTCCTGTGAAGCAGTGTGGGTTTTTTGGACCCGAATTCATTTTAAGCGTCAATTCAAGAATTTCCCCTCATCCTTTTATTTATTTACTTTTACATTTTTTTCTTGTTGATTTGCACCTTTTTTTTTCCCTCGTTGCGCAACTCTCAATTATCCTGAAATTGATCCTTCACGCTTGCGCTTATACATTTGCGCCGACAACTTTGACCGACAATCCGGGCTTCGATCCAGCCGTACCGTTCCTGACTTGTCTCGCGCCTTCAGATCCGCCTTCATGCTTCGATGAGAAGCAAAATATAAAGCAATCGTTCCGACGGAGCTAAGTTACTACAGCATAAAGAACGAAGGGGAAATTTGGATTTCGAAACAAAAAAGGGAGGGGTGCAACACGAGGATTTCCCAGGGGGTCACCTAGGGTGTCAGCGGGCCGGGTCCGGGCCGGAATTCATTATTCCGGACCCGGATCCGACCCGTTTACCCGACGGGCCTTTTATTCTGTGTTCCGGATCCGGACCCGGCGAGTCTCGGATCCGGGTCGGGTCTACCCGAACAAATTTGCCAAAATTTATAATTTCTGACAAAAAAGAGAAAAAGATATATTTGTAAACTAATTTCTAACTAATGCAAAGAAAAAACCAAATAAGAAAATAAATCAAATTGATTTTACTCAAATACATCATCCTAATCAAATTATATTGATAATATTTATATTTTTTAAATTATTAAATCATTTATATCCGGATCCGGGTCTAATACGGGTCGGAATACAATATTCCGTATCCGACCCGTTTTTTTGTTTGAAAAAACGGATCCGGATTCGGATAACGGAATTAAATCCCTACCCATACTCGCAATAATTTCAGCGATCCGATCCGGATCCGGGTCTAGACCCGACCCGTTGACAGGCCTAGGGTCACCCATCCTAGTACTACTGTCGCCCAAGCACGCTTAACTTCGGAGTTCTGAAGGGATCCGGTGCATTAGTGCTGGTATGATCGCACCCGCCATGTTCCTTTCGCTTTATTCTTTTAAACTGCCACGTCCTGTGAAGCAGTTTGGCTTTTCTGGACCCGAATTCATTCTAAGCGTCAATTCATGAATTTCCTCTCATCCTTTTATTTATTTACTTTTATATTTTTTTCTTGTTGATTTGCACCTTTTTTTTTCCCTCGTCGCACAACTCTCAGTTATCCTGAAATTGATCCTTCACGCTTGCGCTTATACATTTGCGCCGACAACTTTGACCGACGATCCGGGCTTCGATCCAGCCGTACCGTTCCTGACTTGTCTCGCGCCTTCAGATCCGCCTTCATGCTTCGATAAGAAGCAAAATATAAAGCAATCGTTCCGACGGAGCTAAATTACTACAGCATAAAGAACGAAGGGGAAATTTGGATTTCGAAACAAAAAAGTGTGGGGTGCAACACGAGGACTTCCCAGGGGGTCACCCATCCTAGTACTACTCTCGCCCAAGCACGCTTAACTTCGGAGTTCTGATGGGATCCGGTGCATTAGTGCTGGTATGATCGCACCCGCCATGTTCCTTTCGCTTTATTCTTTTAAACTGCCCCGTCCTGTGAAGCAGTGTGGGTTTTTTGGACCCGAATTCATTTTAAGCGTCAATTCAAGAATTTCCCCTCATCCTTTTATTTATTTACTTTTACATTTTTTTCTTGTTGATTTGCACCTTTTTTTTTCCCTCGTTGCGCAACTCTCAATTATCCCGAAATTGATCCTTCACGCTTGCGCTTATACATTTGCGCCGACAACTTTGACCGACGATCCGGGCTTCGATCCAGCCGTACCGTTCCTGACTTGTCTCGCGCGTTCAGATCCGCCTTCATGCTTCGATGAGAAGCAAAATATAAAGCAATCGGTCCGACGGAGCTAAATTACTACAGCATAAAGAACGAAGGGGAAATTTGGATTTCGAAACAAAAAAGGGAGGGGTGCAACACGAGGATTTCCCAAGGGGTCACCTAGGGGTGTCAGCGGGCCGGGTCCGGGCCGGAATTCATTATTCCGGACCCGGACCCGAATTACTATGCCGGACCCGGATCCGACCCGTTTACCCGACGGGCCTTTTATTCTGTGTTCCGGATCCGGACCCGGCGAGTCTCGGATCCGGGTCGGGTCTACCCGAACAAATTTGCCAAAATTTATAATTTCTGACAAAAAAGAGAAAAAGATATATTTGTAAACTAATTTCTAACTAATGCAAAGAAAAAACCAAATAAGAAAATAAATCAAATTGATTTTACTCAAATATATCATCCTAATCAAATTATATTGATAATATTTATATTTTTTAAATTATTAAATCATTTATATCCGGATCCGGGTCTAATACGGGTCGGAATACTATATTCCGTATCCGACACGTTTTTTTGTTTGAAAAAACGGATCCGGATCCGGGTAACGGAATTAAATCCCTACCCATACCCGCAATAATTTCAGCGATCCGATCCGGATCCGGGTCTAGACCCGACCCGTTGACAGGCCTAGGGTCACCCATCCTAGTACTACTGTCGCCCAAGCACGCTTAACTTCGGAGTTCTGATGGGATCCGGTGCATTAGTGCTGGTATGATCGCACCCGCCATGTTCCTTTCGCTTTATTCTTTTAAACTGCCACGTCCTGTGAAGCAGTTTGGCTTTTCAGGACCCGAATTCATTCTAAGCGTCAATTCATGAATTTCCTCTCATCCTTTTATTTATTTACTTTTATATTTTTTTCTTGTTGATTTGCACCTTTTTTTTTCCCTCGTCGCACAACTCTCAATTATCCTGAAATTGATCCTTCACGCTTGCGCTTATACATTTGCGCCGACAACTTTGACCGACGATCCGGGCTTCGATCCAGCCGTACCGTTCCTGACTTGTCTCGCGCCTTCAGATCCGCCTTCATGCTTCGATGAGAAGCAAAATATAAAGCAATCGTTCCGACGGAGCTAAGTTACTACAGCATAAAGAACGAAGGGGAAATTTGGATTTCGAAACAAAAAAGGGAGGGGTGCAACACGAGGAGTTCCCAGGGGGTCACCTAGGGTGTCAGCGGGCCGGGTCCGGGCCGGAATTCATTATTCCGGACCCGGATCCGACCCGTTTACCCGACGGGCCTTTTATTCTGTGTTCCGGATCCGGACCCGGCGAGTCTCGGATCCGGGTCGGGTCTACCCGAACAAATTTGCCAAAATTTATAATTTCTGACAAAAAAGAGAAAAAGATATATTTGTAAACTAATTTCTAACTAATGCAAAGAAAAAACCAAATAAGAAAATAAATCAAATTGATTTTACTCAAATACATCATCCTAATCAAATTATATTGATAATATATATATTTTTTAAATTATTAAATCATTTATATCCGGATCCGGATCTAATACGGGTCGGAATACTATATTCCGTATCCGACCCGTTTTTTTGTTTGAAAAAACGGATCCGGATCCGGGTAACGGAATTAAATCCCTACCCATACCCGCAATAATTTCAGCGATCCGATCCGGATCCGGGTCTAGACCCGACCCGTTGACAGGCCTAGGGTCACCCATCCTAGTACTACTGTCGCCCAAGCACGCTTAACTTCAGAGTTCTGATGGGATCCGGGGCATTAGTGCTGGTATGATCGCACCCGCCATGTTCCTTTCGTTTTATTCTTTTAAACTGCCACGCCCTGTGAAGCAGTTTGGCTTTTCTGGACCCGAATTCATTCTAAGCGTCAATTCATGAATTTCCTCTCATCCTTTTATTTATTTACTTTTATATTTTTTTCTTGTTGATTTGCACCTTTTTTTTTCCCTCGTCGCACAACTCTCAGTTATCCCGAAATTGATCCTTCACGCTTGCGCTTATACATTTGCGCCGACAACTTTGACCGACGATCCGGGCTTCGATCCAGCCGTACCGTTCCTGACTTGTCTCGCGCCTTCAGATCCGCCTTCATGCTTCGATAAGAAGCAAAATATAAAGCAATCGTTCCGACGGAGCTAAATTACTACAGCATCAAGAACGAAGGGGAAATTTGGATTTCGAAACAAAAAAGGGAGGGGTGCAACACGAGGACTTCCCAGGGGGTCACCCATCCTAGTACTACTCTCGCCCAAGCACGCTTAACTTCGGAGTTCTGATGGGATCCGGTGCATTAGTGCTGGTATGATCGCACCCGCCATGTTCTTTTCGCTTTATTCTTTTAAACTGCCCCGTCCTGTGAAGCAGTGTGGCTTTTCTGGACCCGAATTCATTTTAAGCGTCAATTCAAGAATTTCCCCTCATCCTTTTATTTATTTACTTTTACATTTTTTTCTTGTTGATTTGCACCTTTTTTTTTCCCTCGTCGCGCAACTCTCAATTATCCTGAAATTGATCCTTCACGCTTGCGCTTATACATTTGCGCCGACAACTTTGACCGACGATCCGGGCTTCGATCCAGCCGTACCGTTCCTGACTTGTCTCGCGCCTTCAGATCCGCCTTCATGCTTCGATGAGAAGCAAAATATAAAGCAATCGTTCCGACGGAGCTAAATTACTACAGCATAAAGAACGAAGGGGAAATTTGGATTTCGAAACAAAAAAGGGAGGGGTGCAACACGGGGATTTCCCAGGGGGTCACCTAGGGGTGTCAGCGGGCCGGGTCCGGGCCGGAAATCATTATTCCGGACCCGGATCCGATCCGTTTACCCGACGGGCCTTTTATTCTGTGTTCCGGACCCGGCGAGTCTCGGATCCGGGTCGGGTCTACCCGAACAAATTTGCCAAAATTTATAATTTCTAACAAAAAAGAGAAAAAGATATATTTGTAAACTAATTTCTAACTAATGCAAAGAAAAAACCAAATAAGAAAATAAATCAAATTGATTTTACTCAAATACATCATCCTAATCAAATTATATTGATAATATTTATATTTTTTAAATTATTAAATCATTTATATCCGGATCCGGGTCTAATACGGGTCGGAATACAATATTCCGTATCCGACCCGTTTTTTTGTTTGAAAAAACGGATCCGGATTCGGGTAACGGAATTAAATCCCTACCCATACTCGCAATAATTTCAGCGATCCGATCCGGATCCGGGTCTAGACCCGACCCGTTGACAGGCCTAGGGTCACCCATCCTAGTACTACTGTCGCCCAAGCACGCTTAACTTCGGAGTTCTGAAGGGATCCGGTGCATTAGTGCTGGTATGATCGCACCCGCCATGTTCCTTTCGCTTTATTCTTTTAAACTGCCACGTCCTGTGAAGCAGTTTGGCTTTTCTGGACCCGAATTCATTCTAAGCGTCAATTCATGAATTTCCTCTCATCCTTTTATTTATTTACTTTTATATTTTTTTCTTGTTGATTTGCACCTTTTTTTTTCCCTCGTCGCACAACTCTCAGTTATCCTGAAATTGATCCTTCACGCTTGCGCTTATACATTTGTGCCGACAACTTTGACCGACGATCCGGGCTTCGATCCAGCCGTACCGTTCCTGACTTGTCTCGCGCCTTCAGATCCGCCTTCATGCTTCGATAAGAAGCAAAATATAAAGCAATCGTTCCGACGGAGCTAAATTACTACAGCATAAAGAACGAAGGGGAAATTTGGATTTCGAAACAAAAAAGTGTGGGGTGCAACACGAGGACTTCCCAGGGGGTCACCCATCCTAGTACTACTCTCGCCCAAGCACGCTTAACTTCGGAGTTCTGATGGGATCCGGTGCATTAGTGCTGGTATGATCGCACCCGCCATGTTCCTTTCGCTTTATTCTTTTAAACTGCCCCGTCCTGTGAAGCAGTGTGGGTTTTTTGGACCCGAATTCATTTTAAGCGTCAATTCAAGAATTTCCCCTCATCCTTTTATTTATTTACTTTTACATTTTTTTCTTGTTGATTTGCACCTTTTTTTTTCCCTCGTTGCGCAACTCTCAATTATCCTGAAATTGATCCTTCACGCTTGCGCTTATACATTTGCGCCGACAACTTTGACCGACAATCCGGGCTTCGATCCAGCCGTACCGTTCCTGACTTGTCTCGCGCCTTCAGATCCGCCTTCATGCTTCGATGAGAAGCAAAATATAAAGCAATCGTTCCGACGGAGCTAAGTTACTACAGCATAAAGAACGAAGGGGAAATTTGGATTTCGAAACAAAAAAGGGAGGGGTGCAACACGAGGATTTCCCAGGGGGTCACCTAGGGTGTCAGCGGGCCGGGTCCGGGCCGGAATTCATTATTCCGGACCCGGATCCGACCCGTTTACCCGACGGGCCTTTTATTCTGTGTTCCGGATCCGGACCCGGCGAGTCTCGGATCCGGGTCGGGTCTACCCGAACAAATTTGCCAAAATTTATAATTTCTGACAAAAAAGAGAAAAAGATATATTTGTAAACTAATTTCTAACTAATGCAAAGAAAAAACCAAATAAGAAAATAAATCAAATTGATTTTACTCAAATACATCATCCTAATCAAATTATATTGATAATATTTATATTTTTTAAATTATTAAATCATTTATATCCGGATCCGGGTCTAATACGGGTCGGAATACAATATTCCGTATCCGACCCGTTTTTTTGTTTGAAAAAACGGATCCGGATTCGGATAACGGAATTAAATCCCTACCCATACTCGCAATAATTTCAGCGATCCGATCCGGATCCGGGTCTAGACCCGACCCGTTGACAGGCCTAGGGTCACCCATCCTAGTACTACTGTCGCCCAAGCACGCTTAACTTCGGAGTTCTGAAGGGATCCGGTGCATTAGTGCTGGTATGATCGCACCCGCCATGTTCCTTTCGCTTTATTCTTTTAAACTGCCACGTCCTGTGAAGCAGTTTGGCTTTTCTGGACCCGAATTCATTCTAAGCGTCAATTCATGAATTTCCTCTCATCCTTTTATTTATTTACTTTTATATTTTTTTCTTGTTGATTTGCACCTTTTTTTTTCCCTCGTCGCACAACTCTCAGTTATCCTGAAATTGATCCTTCACGCTTGCGCTTATACATTTGCGCCGACAACTTTGACCGACGATCCGGGCTTCGATCCAGCCGTACCGTTCCTGACTTGTCTCGCGCCTTCAGATCCGCCTTCATGCTTCGATAAGAAGCAAAATATAAAGCAATCGTTCCGACGGAGCTAAATTACTACAGCATAAAGAACGAAGGGGAAATTTGGATTTCGAAACAAAAAAGGGAGGGGTGCAACACGAGGATTTCCCAGGGGGTCACCTAGGGGTGTCAGCGGGCCGGGTCCGGGCCGGAATTCATTATTCCGGACCCGGACCCGAATTACTATGCCGGACCCGGATCCGATCCGTTTACCCGACGGGCCTTTTATTCTGTGTTCCGGATCCGGACCCGGCGAGTCTCGGATCCGGGTCGGGTCTACCCGAACAAATTTGCCAAAATTTATAATTTCTGACAAAAAAGAGAAAAAGATATATTTGTAAACTAATTTCTAACTAATGCAAAGAAAAAACCAAATAAGAAAATAAATCAAATTGATTTTACTCAAATATATCATCCTAATCAAATTATATTGATAATATTTATATTTTTTAAATTATTAAATCATTTATATCCGGATCCGGGTCTAATACGGGTCGGAATACTATATTCCGTATCCGACACGTTTTTTTGTTTGAAAAAACGGATCCGGATCCGGGTAACGGAATTAAATCCCTACCCATACCCGCAATAATTTCAGCGATCCGATCCGGATCCGGGTCTAGACCCGACCCGTTGACAGGCCTAGGGTCACCCATCCTAGTACTACTGTCGCCCAAGCACGCTTAACTTCGGAGTTCTGATGGGATCCGGTGCATTAGTGCTGGTATGATCGCACCCGCCATGTTCCTTTCGCTTTATTCTTTTAAACTGCCACGTCCTGTGAAGCAGTTTGGCTTTTCAGGACCCGAATTCATTCTAAGCGTCAATTCATGAATTTCCTCTCATCCTTTTATTTATTTACTTTTATATTTTTTTCTTGTTGATTTGCACCTTTTTTTTTCCCTCGTCGCACAACTCTCAATTATCCTGAAATTGATCCTTCACGCTTGCGCTTATACATTTGCGCCGACAACTTTGACCGACGATCCGGGCTTCGATCCAGCCGTACCGTTCCTGACTTGTCTCGCGCCTTCAGATCCGCCTTCATGCTTCGATGAGAAGCAAAATATAAAGCAATCGTTCCGACGGAGCTAAGTTACTACAGCATAAAGAACGAAGGGGAAATTTGGATTTCGAAACAAAAAAGGGAGGGGTGCAACACGAGGAGTTCCCAGGGGGTCACCTAGGGTGTCAGCGGGCCGGGTCCGGGCCGGAATTCATTATTCCGGACCCGGATCCGACCCGTTTACCCGACGGGCCTTTTATTCTGTGTTCCGGATCCGGACCCGGCGAGTCTCGGATCCGGGTCGGGTCTACCCGAACAAATTTGCCAAAATTTATAATTTCTGACAAAAAAGAGAAAAAGATATATTTGTAAACTAATTTCTAACTAATGCAAAGAAAAAACCAAATAAGAAAATAAATCAAATTGATTTTACTCAAATACATCATCCTAATCAAATTATATTGATAATATATATATTTTTTAAATTATTAAATCATTTATATCCGGATCCGGATCTAATACGGGTCGGAATACTATATTCCGTATCCGACCCGTTTTTTTGTTTGAAAAAACGGATCCGGATCCGGGTAACGGAATTAAATCCCTACCCATACCCGCAATAATTTCAGCGATCCGATCCGGATCCGGGTCTAGACCCGACCCGTTGACAGGCCTAGGGTCACCCATCCTAGTACTACTGTCGCCCAAGCACGCTTAACTTCAGAGTTCTGATGGGATCCGGGGCATTAGTGCTGGTATGATCGCACCCGCCATGTTCCTTTCGTTTTATTCTTTTAAACTGCCACGCCCTGTGAAGCAGTTTGGCTTTTCTGGACCCGAATTCATTCTAAGCGTCAATTCATGAATTTCCTCTCATCCTTTTATTTATTTACTTTTATATTTTTTTCTTGTTGATTTGCACCTTTTTTTTTCCCTCGTCGCACAACTCTCAGTTATCCCGAAATTGATCCTTCACGCTTGCGCTTATACATTTGCGCCGACAACTTTGACCGACGATCCGGGCTTCGATCCAGCCGTACCGTTCCTGACTTGTCTCGCGCCTTCAGATCCGCCTTCATGCTTCGATAAGAAGCAAAATATAAAGCAATCGTTCCGACGGAGCTAAATTACTACAGCATCAAGAACGAAGGGGAAATTTGGATTTCGAAACAAAAAAGGGAGGGGTGCAACACGAGGACTTCCCAGGGGGTCACCCATCCTAGTACTACTCTCGCCCAAGCACGCTTAACTTCGGAGTTCTGATGGGATCCGGTGCATTAGTGCTGGTATGATCGCACCCGCCATGTTCTTTTCGCTTTATTCTTTTAAACTGCCCCGTCCTGTGAAGCAGTGTGGCTTTTCTGGACCCGAATTCATTTTAAGCGTCAATTCAAGAATTTCCCCTCATCCTTTTATTTATTTACTTTTACATTTTTTTCTTGTTGATTTGCACCTTTTTTTTTCCCTCGTCGCGCAACTCTCAATTATCCTGAAATTGATCCTTCACGCTTGCGCTTATACATTTGCGCCGACAACTTTGACCGACGATCCGGGCTTCGATCCAGCCGTACCGTTCCTGACTTGTCTCGCGCCTTCAGATCCGCCTTCATGCTTCGATGAGAAGCAAAATATAAAGCAATCGTTCCGACGGAGCTAAATTACTACAGCATAAAGAACGAAGGGGAAATTTGGATTTCGAAACAAAAAAGGGAGGGGTGCAACACGGGGATTTCCCAGGGGGTCACCTAGGGGTGTCAGCGGGCCGGGTCCGGGCCGGAAATCATTATTCCGGACCCGGATCCGATCCGTTTACCCGACGGGCCTTTTATTCTGTGTTCCGGACCCGGCGAGTCTCGGATCCGGGTCGGGTCTACCCGAACAAATTTGCCAAAATTTATAATTTCTAACAAAAAAGAGAAAAAGATATATTTGTAAACTAATTTCTAACTAATGCAAAGAAAAAACCAAATAAGAAAATAAATCAAATTGATTTTACTCAAATACATCATCCTAATCAAATTATATTGATAATATTTATATTTTTTAAATTATTAAATCATTTATATCCGGATCCGGGTCTAATACGGGTCGGAATACAATATTCCGTATCCGACCCGTTTTTTTGTTTGAAAAAACGGATCCGGATTCGGGTAACGGAATTAAATCCCTACCCATACTCGCAATAATTTCAGCGATCCGATCCGGATCCGGGTCTAGACCCGACCCGTTGACAGGCCTAGGGTCACCCATCCTAGTACTACTGTCGCCCAAGCACGCTTAACTTCGGAGTTCTGAAGGGATCCGGTGCATTAGTGCTGGTATGATCGCACCCGCCATGTTCCTTTCGCTTTATTCTTTTAAACTGCCACGTCCTGTGAAGCAGTTTGGCTTTTCTGGACCCGAATTCATTCTAAGCGTCAATTCATGAATTTCCTCTCATCCTTTTATTTATTTACTTTTATATTTTTTTCTTGTTGATTTGCACCTTTTTTTTTCCCTCGTCGCACAACTCTCAGTTATCCTGAAATTGATCCTTCACGCTTGCGCTTATACATTTGTGCCGACAACTTTGACCGACGATCCGGGCTTCGATCCAGCCGTACCGTTCCTGACTTGTCTCGCGCCTTCAGATCCGCCTTCATGCTTCGATAAGAAGCAAAATATAAAGCAATCGTTCCGACGGAGCTAAATTACTACAGCATAAAGAACGAAGGGGAAATTTGGATTTCGAAACAAAAAAGTGTGGGGTGCAACACGAGGACTTCCCAGGGGGTCACCCATCCTAGTACTACTCTCGCCCAAGCACGCTTAACTTCGGAGTTCTGATGGGATCCGGTGCATTAGTGCTGGTATGATCGCACCCGCCATGTTCCTTTCGCTTTATTCTTTTAAACTGCCCCGTCCTGTGAAGCAGTGTGGGTTTTTTGGACCCGAATTCATTTTAAGCGTCAATTCAAGAATTTCCCCTCATCCTTTTATTTATTTACTTTTACATTTTTTTCTTGTTGATTTGCACCTTTTTTTTTCCCTCGTTGCGCAACTCTCAATTATCCTGAAATTGATCCTTCACGCTTGCGCTTATACATTTGCGCCGACAACTTTGACCGACAATCCGGGCTTCGATCCAGCCGTACCGTTCCTGACTTGTCTCGCGCCTTCAGATCCGCCTTCATGCTTCGATGAGAAGCAAAATATAAAGCAATCGTTCCGACGGAGCTAAGTTACTACAGCATAAAGAACGAAGGGGAAATTTGGATTTCGAAACAAAAAAGGGAGGGGTGCAACACGAGGATTTCCCAGGGGGTCACCTAGGGTGTCAGCGGGCCGGGTCCGGGCCGGAATTCATTATTCCGGACCCGGATCCGACCCGTTTACCCGACGGGCCTTTTATTCTGTGTTCCGGATCCGGACCCGGCGAGTCTCGGATCCGGGTCGGGTCTACCCGAACAAATTTGCCAAAATTTATAATTTCTGACAAAAAAGAGAAAAAGATATATTTGTAAACTAATTTCTAACTAATGCAAAGAAAAAACCAAATAAGAAAATAAATCAAATTGATTTTACTCAAATACATCATCCTAATCAAATTATATTGATAATATTTATATTTTTTAAATTATTAAATCATTTATATCCGGATCCGGGTCTAATACGGGTCGGAATACAATATTCCGTATCCGACCCGTTTTTTTGTTTGAAAAAACGGATCCGGATTCGGATAACGGAATTAAATCCCTACCCATACTCGCAATAATTTCAGCGATCCGATCCGGATCCGGGTCTAGACCCGACCCGTTGACAGGCCTAGGGTCACCCATCCTAGTACTACTGTCGCCCAAGCACGCTTAACTTCGGAGTTCTGAAGGGATCCGGTGCATTAGTGCTGGTATGATCGCACCCGCCATGTTCCTTTCGCTTTATTCTTTTAAACTGCCACGTCCTGTGAAGCAGTTTGGCTTTTCTGGACCCGAATTCATTCTAAGCGTCAATTCATGAATTTCCTCTCATCCTTTTATTTATTTACTTTTATATTTTTTTCTTGTTGATTTGCACCTTTTTTTTTCCCTCGTCGCACAACTCTCAGTTATCCTGAAATTGATCCTTCACGCTTGCGCTTATACATTTGCGCCGACAACTTTGACCGACGATCCGGGCTTCGATCCAGCCGTACCGTTCCTGACTTGTCTCGCGCCTTCAGATCCGCCTTCATGCTTCGATAAGAAGCAAAATATAAAGCAATCGTTCCGACGGAGCTAAATTACTACAGCATAAAGAACGAAGGGGAAATTTGGATTTCGAAACAAAAAAGTGTGGGGTGCAACACGAGGACTTCCCAGGGGGTCACCCATCCTAGTACTACTCTCGCCCAAGCACGCTTAACTTCGGAGTTCTGATGGGATCCGGTGCATTAGTGCTGGTATGATCGCACCCGCCATGTTCCTTTCGCTTTATTCTTTTAAACTGCCCCGTCCTGTGAAGCAGTGTGGGTTTTTTGGACCCGAATTCATTTTAAGCGTCAATTCAAGAATTTCCCCTCATCCTTTTATTTATTTACTTTTACATTTTTTTCTTGTTGATTTGCACCTTTTTTTTTCCCTCGTTGCGCAACTCTCAATTATCCCGAAATTGATCCTTCACGCTTGCGCTTATACATTTGCGCCGACAACTTTGACCGACGATCCGGGCTTCGATCCAGCCGTACCGTTCCTGACTTGTCTCGCGCGTTCAGATCCGCCTTCATGCTTCGATGAGAAGCAAAATATAAAGCAATCGGTCCGACGGAGCTAAATTACTACAGCATAAAGAACGAAGGGGAAATTTGGATTTCGAAACAAAAAAGGGAGGGGTGCAACACGAGGATTTCCCAAGGGGTCACCTAGGGGTGTCAGCGGGCCGGGTCCGGGCCGGAATTCATTATTCCGGACCCGGACCCGAATTACTATGCCGGACCCGGATCCGACCCGTTTACCCGACGGGCCTTTTATTCTGTGTTCCGGATCCGGACCCGGCGAGTCTCGGATCCGGGTCGGGTCTACCCGAACAAATTTGCCAAAATTTATAATTTCTGACAAAAAAGAGAAAAAGATATATTTGTAAACTAATTTCTAACTAATGCAAAGAAAAAACCAAATAAGAAAATAAATCAAATTGATTTTACTCAAATATATCATCCTAATCAAATTATATTGATAATATTTATATTTTTTAAATTATTAAATCATTTATATCCGGATCCGGGTCTAATACGGGTCGGAATACTATATTCCGTATCCGACACGTTTTTTTGTTTGAAAAAACGGATCCGGATCCGGGTAACGGAATTAAATCCCTACCCATACCCGCAATAATTTCAGCGATCCGATCCGGATCCGGGTCTAGACCCGACCCGTTGACAGGCCTAGGGTCACCCATCCTAGTACTACTGTCGCCCAAGCACGCTTAACTTCGGAGTTCTGATGGGATCCGGTGCATTAGTGCTGGTATGATCGCACCCGCCATGTTCCTTTCGCTTTATTCTTTTAAACTGCCACGTCCTGTGAAGCAGTTTGGCTTTTCAGGACCCGAATTCATTCTAAGCGTCAATTCATGAATTTCCTCTCATCCTTTTATTTATTTACTTTTATATTTTTTTCTTGTTGATTTGCACCTTTTTTTTTCCCTCGTCGCACAACTCTCAATTATCCTGAAATTGATCCTTCACGCTTGCGCTTATACATTTGCGCCGACAACTTTGACCGACGATCCGGGCTTCGATCCAGCCGTACCGTTCCTGACTTGTCTCGCGCCTTCAGATCCGCCTTCATGCTTCGATGAGAAGCAAAATATAAAGCAATCGTTCCGACGGAGCTAAGTTACTACAGCATAAAGAACGAAGGGGAAATTTGGATTTCGAAACAAAAAAGGGAGGGGTGCAACACGAGGAGTTCCCAGGGGGTCACCTAGGGTGTCAGCGGGCCGGGTCCGGGCCGGAATTCATTATTCCGGACCCGGATCCGACCCGTTTACCCGACGGGCCTTTTATTCTGTGTTCCGGATCCGGACCCGGCGAGTCTCGGATCCGGGTCGGGTCTACCCGAACAAATTTGCCAAAATTTATAATTTCTGACAAAAAAGAGAAAAAGATATATTTGTAAACTAATTTCTAACTAATGCAAAGAAAAAACCAAATAAGAAAATAAATCAAATTGATTTTACTCAAATACATCATCCTAATCAAATTATATTGATAATATATATATTTTTTAAATTATTAAATCATTTATATCCGGATCCGGATCTAATACGGGTCGGAATACTATATTCCGTATCCGACCCGTTTTTTTGTTTGAAAAAACGGATCCGGATCCGGGTAACGGAATTAAATCCCTACCCATACCCGCAATAATTTCAGCGATCCGATCCGGATCCGGGTCTAGACCCGACCCGTTGACAGGCCTAGGGTCACCCATCCTAGTACTACTGTCGCCCAAGCACGCTTAACTTCAGAGTTCTGATGGGATCCGGGGCATTAGTGCTGGTATGATCGCACCCGCCATGTTCCTTTCGTTTTATTCTTTTAAACTGCCACGCCCTGTGAAGCAGTTTGGCTTTTCTGGACCCGAATTCATTCTAAGCGTCAATTCATGAATTTCCTCTCATCCTTTTATTTATTTACTTTTATATTTTTTTCTTGTTGATTTGCACCTTTTTTTTTCCCTCGTCGCACAACTCTCAGTTATCCCGAAATTGATCCTTCACGCTTGCGCTTATACATTTGCGCCGACAACTTTGACCGACGATCCGGGCTTCGATCCAGCCGTACCGTTCCTGACTTGTCTCGCGCCTTCAGATCCGCCTTCATGCTTCGATAAGAAGCAAAATATAAAGCAATCGTTCCGACGGAGCTAAATTACTACAGCATCAAGAACGAAGGGGAAATTTGGATTTCGAAACAAAAAAGGGAGGGGTGCAACACGAGGACTTCCCAGGGGGTCACCCATCCTAGTACTACTCTCGCCCAAGCACGCTTAACTTCGGAGTTCTGATGGGATCCGGTGCATTAGTGCTGGTATGATCGCACCCGCCATGTTCTTTTCGCTTTATTCTTTTAAACTGCCCCGTCCTGTGAAGCAGTGTGGCTTTTCTGGACCCGAATTCATTTTAAGCGTCAATTCAAGAATTTCCCCTCATCCTTTTATTTATTTACTTTTACATTTTTTTCTTGTTGATTTGCACCTTTTTTTTTCCCTCGTCGCGCAACTCTCAATTATCCTGAAATTGATCCTTCACGCTTGCGCTTATACATTTGCGCCGACAACTTTGACCGACGATCCGGGCTTCGATCCAGCCGTACCGTTCCTGACTTGTCTCGCGCCTTCAGATCCGCCTTCATGCTTCGATGAGAAGCAAAATATAAAGCAATCGTTCCGACGGAGCTAAATTACTACAGCATAAAGAA
Organism: Coffea arabica; assembly: GCF_036785885.1. Taxonomy (NCBI): domain Eukaryota; kingdom Viridiplantae; phylum Streptophyta; class Magnoliopsida; order Gentianales; family Rubiaceae; genus Coffea; species Coffea arabica. Next base: position 21,353,426 of record NC_092330.1, read on the forward strand.
CGAAGGGGAAATTTGGATTTCGAAACAAAAAAGGGAGGGGTGCAACACGGGGATTTCCCAGGGGGTCACCTAGGGGTGTCAGCGGGCCGGGTCCGGGCCGGAAATCATTATTCCGGACCCGGATCCGATCCGTTTACCCGACGGGCCTTTTATTCTGTGTTCCGGACCCGGCGAGTCTCGGATCCGGGTCGGGTCTACCCGAACAAATTTGCCAAAATTTATAATTTCTAACAAAAAAGAGAAAAAGATATATTTGTAAACTAATTTCTAACTAATGCAAAGAAAAAACCAAATAAGAAAATAAATCAAATTGATTTTACTCAAATACATCATCCTAATCAAATTATATTGATAATATTTATATTTTTTAAATTATTAAATCATTTATATCCGGATCCGGGTCTAATACGGGTCGGAATACAATATTCCGTATCCGACCCGTTTTTTTGTTTGAAAAAACGGATCCGGATTCGGGTAACGGAATTAAATCCCTACCCATACTCGCAATAATTTCAGCGATCCGATCCGGATCCGGGTCTAGACCCGACCCGTTGACAGGCCTAGGGTCACCCATCCTAGTACTACTGTCGCCCAAGCACGCTTAACTTCGGAGTTCTGAAGGGATCCGGTGCATTAGTGCTGGTATGATCGCACCCGCCATGTTCCTTTCGCTTTATTCTTTTAAACTGCCACGTCCTGTGAAGCAGTTTGGCTTTTCTGGACCCGAATTCATTCTAAGCGTCAATTCATGAATTTCCTCTCATCCTTTTATTTATTTACTTTTATATTTTTTTCTTGTTGATTTGCACCTTTTTTTTTCCCTCGTCGCACAACTCTCAGTTATCCTGAAATTGATCCTTCACGCTTGCGCTTATACATTTGTGCCGACAACTTTGACCGACGATCCGGGCTTCGATCCAGCCGTACCGTTCCTGACTTGTCTCGCGCCTTCAGATCCGCCTTCATGCTTCGATAAGAAGCAAAATATAAAGCAATCGTTCCGACGGAGCTAAATTACTACAGCATAAAGAACGAAGGGGAAATTTGGATTTCGAAACAAAAAAGTGTGGGGTGCAACACGAGGACTTCCCAGGGGGTCACCCATCCTAGTACTACTCTCGCCCAAGCACGCTTAACTTCGGAGTTCTGATGGGATCCGGTGCATTAGTGCTGGTATGATCGCACCCGCCATGTTCCTTTCGCTTTATTCTTTTAAACTGCCCCGTCCTGTGAAGCAGTGTGGGTTTTTTGGACCCGAATTCATTTTAAGCGTCAATTCAAGAATTTCCCCTCATCCTTTTATTTATTTACTTTTACATTTTTTTCTTGTTGATTTGCACCTTTTTTTTTCCCTCGTTGCGCAACTCTCAATTATCCTGAAATTGATCCTTCACGCTTGCGCTTATACATTTGCGCCGACAACTTTGACCGACAATCCGGGCTTCGATCCAGCCGTACCGTTCCTGACTTGTCTCGCGCCTTCAGATCCGCCTTCATGCTTCGATGAGAAGCAAAATATAAAGCAATCGTTCCGACGGAGCTAAGTTACTACAGCATAAAGAACGAAGGGGAAATTTGGATTTCGAAACAAAAAAGGGAGGGGTGCAACACGAGGATTTCCCAGGGGGTCACCTAGGGTGTCAGCGGGCCGGGTCCGGGCCGGAATTCATTATTCCGGACCCGGATCCGACCCGTTTACCCGACGGGCCTTTTATTCTGTGTTCCGGATCCGGACCCGGCGAGTCTCGGATCCGGGTCGGGTCTACCCGAACAAATTTGCCAAAATTTATAATTTCTGACAAAAAAGAGAAAAAGATATATTTGTAAACTAATTTCTAACTAATGCAAAGAAAAAACCAAATAAGAAAATAAATCAAATTGATTTTACTCAAATACATCATCCTAATCAAATTATATTGATAATATTTATATTTTTTAAATTATTAAATCATTTATATCCGGATCCGGGTCTAATACGGGTCGGAATACAATATTCCGTATCCGACCCGTTTTTTTGTTTGAAAAAACGGATCCGGATTCGGATAACGGAATTAAATCCCTACCCATACTCGCAATAATTTCAGCGATCCGATCCGGATCCGGGTCTAGACCCGACCCGTTGACAGGCCTAGGGTCACCCATCCTAGTACTACTGTCGCCCAAGCACGCTTAACTTCGGAGTTCTGAAGGGATCCGGTGCATTAGTGCTGGTATGATCGCACCCGCCATGTTCCTTTCGCTTTATTCTTTTAAACTGCCACGTCCTGTGAAGCAGTTTGGCTTTTCTGGACCCGAATTCATTCTAAGCGTCAATTCATGAATTTCCTCTCATCCTTTTATTTATTTACTTTTATATTTTTTTCTTGTTGATTTGCACCTTTTTTTTTCCCTCGTCGCACAACTCTCAGTTATCCTGAAATTGATCCTTCACGCTTGCGCTTATACATTTGCGCCGACAACTTTGACCGACGATCCGGGCTTCGATCCAGCCGTACCGTTCCTGACTTGTCTCGCGCCTTCAGATCCGCCTTCATGCTTCGATAAGAAGCAAAATATAAAGCAATCGTTCCGACGGAGCTAAATTACTACAGCATCAAGAACGAAGGGGAAATTTGGATTTCGAAACAAAAAAGGGAGGGGTGCAACACGAGGACTTCCCAGGGGGTCACCCATCCTAGTACTACTCTCGCCCAAGCACGCTTAACTTCGGAGTTCTGATGGGATCCGGTGCATTAGTGCTGGTATGATCGCACCCGCCATGTTCTTTTCGCTTTATTCTTTTAAACTGCCCCGTCCTGTGAAGCAGTGTGGCTTTTCTGGACCCGAATTCATTTTAAGCGTCAATTCAAGAATTTCCCCTCATCCTTTTATTTATTTACTTTTACATTTTTTTCTTGTTGATTTGCACCTTTTTTTTTCCCTCGTCGCGCAACTCTCAATTATCCTGAAATTGATCCTTCACGCTTGCGCTTATACATTTGCGCCGACAACTTTGACCGACGATCCGGGCTTCGATCCAGCCGTACCGTTCCTGACTTGTCTCGCGCCTTCAGATCCGCCTTCATGCTTCGATGAGAAGCAAAATATAAAGCAATCGTTCCGACGGAGCTAAATTACTACAGCATAAAGAACGAAGGGGAAATTTGGATTTCGAAACAAAAAAGGGAGGGGTGCAACACGGGGATTTCCCAGGGGGTCACCTAGGGGTGTCAGCGGGCCGGGTCCGGGCCGGAAATCATTATTCCGGACCCGGATCCGATCCGTTTACCCGACGGGCCTTTTATTCTGTGTTCCGGACCCGGCGAGTCTCGGATCCGGGTCGGGTCTACCCGAACAAATTTGCCAAAATTTATAATTTCTAACAAAAAAGAGAAAAAGATATATTTGTAAACTAATTTCTAACTAATGCAAAGAAAAAACCAAATAAGAAAATAAATCAAATTGATTTTACTCAAATACATCATCCTAATCAAATTATATTGATAATATTTATATTTTTTAAATTATTAAATCATTTATATCCGGATCCGGGTCTAATACGGGTCGGAATACAATATTCCGTATCCGACCCGTTTTTTTGTTTGAAAAAACGGATCCGGATTCGGGTAACGGAATTAAATCCCTACCCATACTCGCAATAATTTCAGCGATCCGATCCGGATCCGGGTCTAGACCCGACCCGTTGACAGGCCTAGGGTCACCCATCCTAGTACTACTGTCGCCCAAGCACGCTTAACTTCGGAGTTCTGAAGGGATCCGGTGCATTAGTGCTGGTATGATCGCACCCGCCATGTTCCTTTCGCTTTATTCTTTTAAACTGCCACGTCCTGTGAAGCAGTTTGGCTTTTCTGGACCCGAATTCATTCTAAGCGTCAATTCATGAATTTCCTCTCATCCTTTTATTTATTTACTTTTATATTTTTTTCTTGTTGATTTGCACCTTTTTTTTTCCCTCGTCGCACAACTCTCAGTTATCCTGAAATTGATCCTTCACGCTTGCGCTTATACATTTGTGCCGACAACTTTGACCGACGATCCGGGCTTCGATCCAGCCGTACCGTTCCTGACTTGTCTCGCGCCTTCAGATCCGCCTTCATGCTTCGATAAGAAGCAAAATATAAAGCAATCGTTCCGACGGAGCTAAATTACTACAGCATAAAGAACGAAGGGGAAATTTGGATTTCGAAACAAAAAAGTGTGGGGTGCAACACGAGGACTTCCCAGGGGGTCACCCATCCTAGTACTACTCTCGCCCAAGCACGCTTAACTTCGGAGTTCTGATGGGATCCGGTGCATTAGTGCTGGTATGATCGCACCCGCCATGTTCCTTTCGCTTTATTCTTTTAAACTGCCCCGTCCTGTGAAGCAGTGTGGGTTTTTTGGACCCGAATTCATTTTAAGCGTCAATTCAAGAATTTCCCCTCATCCTTTTATTTATTTACTTTTACATTTTTTTCTTGTTGATTTGCACCTTTTTTTTTCCCTCGTTGCGCAACTCTCAATTATCCTGAAATTGATCCTTCACGCTTGCGCTTATACATTTGCGCCGACAACTTTGACCGACAATCCGGGCTTCGATCCAGCCGTACCGTTCCTGACTTGTCTCGCGCCTTCAGATCCGCCTTCATGCTTCGATGAGAAGCAAAATATAAAGCAATCGTTCCGACGGAGCTAAGTTACTACAGCATAAAGAACGAAGGGGAAATTTGGATTTCGAAACAAAAAAGGGAGGGGTGCAACACGAGGATTTCCCAGGGGGTCACCTAGGGTGTCAGCGGGCCGGGTCCGGGCCGGAATTCATTATTCCGGACCCGGATCCGACCCGTTTACCCGACGGGCCTTTTATTCTGTGTTCCGGATCCGGACCCGGCGAGTCTCGGATCCGGGTCGGGTCTACCCGAACAAATTTGCCAAAATTTATAATTTCTGACAAAAAAGAGAAAAAGATATATTTGTAAACTAATTTCTAACTAATGCAAAGAAAAAACCAAATAAGAAAATAAATCAAATTGATTTTACTCAAATACATCATCCTAATCAAATTATATTGATAATATTTATATTTTTTAAATTATTAAATCATTTATATCCGGATCCGGGTCTAATACGGGTCGGAATACAATATTCCGTATCCGACCCGTTTTTTTGTTTGAAAAAACGGATCCGGATTCGGATAACGGAATTAAATCCCTACCCATACTCGCAATAATTTCAGCGATCCGATCCGGATCCGGGTCTAGACCCGACCCGTTGACAGGCCTAGGGTCACCCATCCTAGTACTACTGTCGCCCAAGCACGCTTAACTTCGGAGTTCTGAAGGGATCCGGTGCATTAGTGCTGGTATGATCGCACCCGCCATGTTCCTTTCGCTTTATTCTTTTAAACTGCCACGTCCTGTGAAGCAGTTTGGCTTTTCTGGACCCGAATTCATTCTAAGCGTCAATTCATGAATTTCCTCTCATCCTTTTATTTATTTACTTTTACATTTTTTTCTTGTTGATTTGCACCTTTTTTTTTCCCTCGTCGCGCAACTCTCAATTATCCTGAAATTGATCCTTCACGCTTGCGCTTATACATTTGCGCCGACAACTTTGACCGACGATCCGGGCTTCGATCCAGCCGTACCGTTCCTGACTTGTCTCGCGCCTTCAGATCCGCCTTCATGCTTCGATGAGAAGCAAAATATAAAGCAATCGTTCCGACGGAGCTAAATTACTACAGCATAAAGAACGAAGGGGAAATTTGGATTTCGAAACAAAAAAGGGAGGGGTGCAACACGGGGATTTCCCAGGGGGTCACCTAGGGGTGTCAGCGGGCCGGGTCCGGGCCGGAAATCATTATTCCGGACCCGGATCCGATCCGTTTACCCGACGGGCCTTTTATTCTGTGTTCCGGACCCGGCGAGTCTCGGATCCGGGTCGGGTCTACCCGAACAAATTTGCCAAAATTTATAATTTCTAACAAAAAAGAGAAAAAGATATATTTGTAAACTAATTTCTAACTAATGCAAAGAAAAAACCAAATAAGAAAATAAATCAAATTGATTTTACTCAAATACATCATCCTAATCAAATTATATTGATAATATTTATATTTTTTAAATTATTAAATCATTTATATCCGGATCCGGGTCTAATACGGGTCGGAATACAATATTCCGTATCCGACCCGTTTTTTTGTTTGAAAAAACGGATCCGGATTCGGGTAACGGAATTAAATCCCTACCCATACTCGCAATAATTTCAGCGATCCGATCCGGATCCGGGTCTAGACCCGACCCGTTGACAGGCCTAGGGTCACCCATCCTAGTACTACTGTCGCCCAAGCACGCTTAACTTCGGAGTTCTGAAGGGATCCGGTGCATTAGTGCTGGTATGATCGCACCCGCCATGTTCCTTTCGCTTTATTCTTTTAAACTGCCACGTCCTGTGAAGCAGTTTGGCTTTTCTGGACCCGAATTCATTCTAAGCGTCAATTCATGAATTTCCTCTCATCCTTTTATTTATTTACTTTTATATTTTTTTCTTGTTGATTTGCACCTTTTTTTTTCCCTCGTCGCACAACTCTCAGTTATCCCGAAATTGATCCTTCACGCTTGCGCTTATACATTTGCGCCGACAACTTTGACCGACGATCCGGGCTTCGATCCAGCCGTACCGTTCCTGACTTGTCTCGCGCCTTCAGATCCGCCTTCATGCTTCGATAAGAAGCAAAATATAAAGCAATCGTTCCGACGGAGCTAAATTACTACAGCATAAAGAACGAAGGGGAAATTTGGATTTCGAAACAAAAAAGTGTGGGGTGCAACACGAGGACTTCCCAGGGGGTCACCCATCCTAGTACTACTCTCGCCCAAGCACGCTTAACTTCGGAGTTCTGATGGGATCCGGTGCATTAGTGCTGGTATGATCGCACCCGCCATGTTCCTTTCGCTTTATTCTTTTAAACTGCCCCGTCCTGTGAAGCAGTGTGGGTTTTTTGGACCCGAATTCATTTTAAGCGTCAATTCAAGAATTTCCCCTCATCCTTTTATTTATTTACTTTTACATTTTTTTCTTGTTGATTTGCACCTTTTTTTTTCCCTCGTTGCGCAACTCTCAATTATCCTGAAATTGATCCTTCACGCTTGCGCTTATACATTTGCGCCGACAACTTTGACCGACAATCCGGGCTTCGATCCAGCCGTACCGTTCCTGACTTGTCTCGCGCCTTCAGATCCGCCTTCATGCTTCGATGAGAAGCAAAATATAAAGCAATCGTTCCGACGGAGCTAAGTTACTACAGCATAAAGAACGAAGGGGAAATTTGGATTTCGAAACAAAAAAGGGAGGGGTGCAACACGAGGATTTCCCAGGGGGTCACCTAGGGTGTCAGCGGGGCGGGTCCGGGCCGGAATTCATTATTCCGGACCCGGATCCGACCCGTTTACCCGACGGGCCTTTTATTCTGTGTTCCGGATCCGGACCCGGCGAGTCTCGGATCCGGGTCGGGTCTACCCGAACAAATTTGCCAAAATTTATAATTTCTGACAAAAAAGAGAAAAAGATATATTTGTAAACTAATTTCTAACTAATGCAAAGAAAAAACCAAATAAGAAAATAAATCAAATTGATTTTACTCAAATACATCATCCTAATCAAATTATATTGATAATATTTATATTTTTTAAATTATTAAATCATTTATATCCGGATCCGGGTCTAATACGGGTCGGAATACAATATTCCGTATCCGACCCGTTTTTTTGTTTGAAAAAACGGATCCGGATTCGGATAACGGAATTAAATCCCTACCCATACTCGCAATAATTTCAGCGATCCGATCCGGATCCGGGTCTAGACCCGACCCGTTGACAGGCCTAGGGTCACCCATCCTAGTACTACTGTCGCCCAAGCACGCTTAACTTCGGAGTTCTGAAGGGATCCGGTGCATTAGTGCTGGTATGATCGCACCCGCCATGTTCCTTTCGCTTTATTCTTTTAAACTGCCACGTCCTGTGAAGCAGTTTGGCTTTTCTGGACCCGAATTCATTCTAAGCGTCAATTCATGAATTTCCTCTCATCCTTTTATTTATTTACTTTTATATTTTTTTCTTGTTGATTTGCACCTTTTTTTTTCCCTCGTCGCACAACTCTCAGTTATCCCGAAATTGATCCTTCACGCTTGCGCTTATACATTTGCGCCGACAACTTTGACCGACGATCCGGGCTTCGATCCAGCCGTACCGTTCCTGACTTGTCTCGCGCCTTCAGATCCGCCTTCATGCTTCGATAAGAAGCAAAATATAAAGCAATCGTTCCGACGGAGCTAAATTACTACAGCATCAAGAACGAAGGGGAAATTTGGATTTCGAAACAAAAAAGGGAGGGGTGCAACACGAGGACTTCCCAGGGGGTCACCCATCCTAGTACTACTCTCGCCCAAGCACGCTTAACTTCGGAGTTCTGATGGGATCCGGTGCATTAGTGCTGGTATGATCGCACCCGCCATGTTCTTTTCGCTTTATTCTTTTAAACTGCCCCGTCCTGTGAAGCAGTGTGGCTTTTCTGGACCCGAATTCATTTTAAGCGTCAATTCAAGAATTTCCCCTCATCCTTTTATTTATTTACTTTTACATTTTTTTCTTGTTGATTTGCACCTTTTTTTTTCCCTCGTCGCGCAACTCTCAATTATCCTGAAATTGATCCTTCACGCTTGCGCTTATACATTTGCGCCGACAACTTTGACCGACGATCCGGGCTTCGATCCAGCCGTACCGTTCCTGACTTGTCTCGCGCCTTCAGATCCGCCTTCATGCTTCGATGAGAAGCAAAATATAAAGCAATCGTTCCGACGGAGCTAAATTACTACAGCATAAAGAACGAAGGGGAAATTTGGATTTCGAAACAAAAAAGGGAGGGGTGCAACACGGGGATTTCCCAGGGGGTCACCTAGGGGTGTCAGCGGGCCGGGTCCGGGCCGGAAATCATTATTCCGGACCCGGATCCGATCCGTTTACCCGACGGGCCTTTTATTCTGTGTTCCGGACCCGGCGAGTCTCGGATCCGGGTCGGGTCTACCCGAACAAATTTGCCAAAATTTATAATTTCTAACAAAAAAGAGAAAAAGATATATTTGTAAACTAATTTCTAACTAATGCAAAGAAAAAACCAAATAAGAAAATAAATCAAATTGATTTTACTCAAATACATCATCCTAATCAAATTATATTGATAATATTTATATTTTTTAAATTATTAAATCATTTATATCCGGATCCGGGTCTAATACGGGTCGGAATACAATATTCCGTATCCGACCCGTTTTTTTGTTTGAAAAAACGGATCCGGATTCGGGTAACGGAATTAAATCCCTACCCATACTCGCAATAATTTCAGCGATCCGATCCGGATCCGGGTCTAGACCCGACCCGTTGACAGGCCTAGGGTCACCCATCCTAGTACTACTGTCGCCCAAGCACGCTTAACTTCGGAGTTCTGAAGGGATCCGGTGCATTAGTGCTGGTATGATCGCACCCGCCATGTTCCTTTCGCTTTATTCTTTTAAACTGCCACGTCCTGTGAAGCAGTTTGGCTTTTCTGGACCCGAATTCATTCTAAGCGTCAATTCATGAATTTCCTCTCATCCTTTTATTTATTTACTTTTATATTTTTTTCTTGTTGATTTGCACCTTTTTTTTTCCCTCGTCGCACAACTCTCAGTTATCCTGAAATTGATCCTTCACGCTTGCGCTTATACATTTGTGCCGACAACTTTGACCGACGATCCGGGCTTCGATCCAGCCGTACCGTTCCTGACTTGTCTCGCGCCTTCAGATCCGCCTTCATGCTTCGATAAGAAGCAAAATATAAAGCAATCGTTCCGACGGAGCTAAATTACTACAGCATAAAGAACGAAGGGGAAATTTGGATTTCGAAACAAAAAAGTGTGGGGTGCAACACGAGGACTTCCCAGGGGGTCACCCATCCTAGTACTACTCTCGCCCAAGCACGCTTAACTTCGGAGTTCTGATGGGATCCGGTGCATTAGTGCTGGTATGATCGCACCCGCCATGTTCCTTTCGCTTTATTCTTTTAAACTGCCCCGTCCTGTGAAGCAGTGTGGGTTTTTTGGACCCGAATTCATTTTAAGCGTCAATTCAAGAATTTCCCCTCATCCTTTTATTTATTTACTTTTACATTTTTTTCTTGTTGATTTGCACCTTTTTTTTTCCCTCGTTGCGCAACTCTCAATTATCCTGAAATTGATCCTTCACGCTTGCGCTTATACATTTGCGCCGACAACTTTGACCGACAATCCGGGCTTCGATCCAGCCGTACCGTTCCTGACTTGTCTCGCGCCTTCAGATCCGCCTTCATGCTTCGATGAGAAGCAAAATATAAAGCAATCGTTCCGACGGAGCTAAGTTACTACAGCATAAAGAACGAAGGGGAAATTTGGATTTCGAAACAAAAAAGGGAGGGGTGCAACACGAGGATTTCCCAGGGGGTCACCTAGGGTGTCAGCGGGCCGGGTCCGGGCCGGAATTCATTATTCCGGACCCGGATCCGACCCGTTTACCCGACGGGCCTTTTATTCTGTGTTCCGGATCCGGACCCGGCGAGTCTCGGATCCGGGTCGGGTCTACCCGAACAAATTTGCCAAAATTTATAATTTCTGACAAAAAAGAGAAAAAGATATATTTGTAAACTAATTTCTAACTAATGCAAAGAAAAAACCAAATAAGAAAATAAATCAAATTGATTTTACTCAAATACATCATCCTAATCAAATTATATTGATAATATTTATATTTTTTAAATTATTAAATCATTTATATCCGGATCCGGGTCTAATACGGGTCGGAATACAATATTCCGTATCCGACCCGTTTTTTTGTTTGAAAAAACGGATCCGGATTCGGATAACGGAATTAAATCCCTACCCATACTCGCAATAATTTCAGCGATCCGATCCGGATCCGGGTCTAGACCCGACCCGTTGACAGGCCTAGGGTCACCCATCCTAGTACTACTGTCGCCCAAGCACGCTTAACTTCGGAGTTCTGAAGGGATCCGGTGCATTAGTGCTGGTATGATCGCACCCGCCATGTTCCTTTCGCTTTATTCTTTTAAACTGCCACGTCCTGTGAAGCAGTTTGGCTTTTCTGGACCCGAATTCATTCTAAGCGTCAATTCATGAATTTCCTCTCATCCTTTTATTTATTTACTTTTACATTTTTTTCTTGTTGATTTGCACCTTTTTTTTTCCCTCGTCGCGCAACTCTCAATTATCCTGAAATTGATCCTTCACGCTTGCGCTTATACATTTGCGCCGACAACTTTGACCGACGATCCGGGCTTCGATCCAGCCGTACCGTTCCTGACTTGTCTCGCGCCTTCAGATCCGCCTTCATGCTTCGATGAGAAGCAAAATATAAAGCAATCGTTCCGACGGAGCTAAATTACTACAGCATAAAGAACGAAGGGGAAATTTGGATTTCGAAACAAAAAAGGGAGGGGTGCAACACGGGGATTTCCCAGGGGGTCACCTAGGGGTGTCAGCGGGCCGGGTCCGGGCCGGAAATCATTATTCCGGACCCGGATCCGATCCGTTTACCCGACGGGCCTTTTATTCTGTGTTCCGGACCCGGCGAGTCTCGGATCCGGGTCGGGTCTACCCGAACAAATTTGCCAAAATTTATAATTTCTAACAAAAAAGAGAAAAAGATATATTTGTAAACTAATTTCTAACTAATGCAAAGAAAAAACCAAATAAGAAAATAAATCAAATTGATTTTACTCAAATACATCATCCTAATCAAATTATATTGATAATATTTATATTTTTTAAATTATTAAATCATTTATATCCGGATCCGGGTCTAATACGGGTCGGAATACAATATTCCGTATCCGACCCGTTTTTTTGTTTGAAAAAACGGATCCGGATTCGGGTAACGGAATTAAATCCCTACCCATACTCGCAATAATTTCAGCGATCCGATCCGGATCCGGGTCTAGACCCGACCCGTTGACAGGCCTAGGGTCACCCATCCTAGTACTACTGTCGCCCAAGCACGCTTAACTTCGGAGTTCTGAAGGGATCCGGTGCATTAGTGCTGGTATGATCGCACCCGCCATGTTCCTTTCGCTTTATTCTTTTAAACTGCCACGTCCTGTGAAGCAGTTTGGCTTTTCTGGACCCGAATTCATTCTAAGCGTCAATTCATGAATTTCCTCTCATCCTTTTATTTATTTACTTTTATATTTTTTTCTTGTTGATTTGCACCTTTTTTTTTCCCTCGTCGCACAACTCTCAGTTATCCCGAAATTGATCCTTCACGCTTGCGCTTATACATTTGCGCCGACAACTTTGACCGACGATCCGGGCTTCGATCCAGCCGTACCGTTCCTGACTTGTCTCGCGCCTTCAGATCCGCCTTCATGCTTCGATAAGAAGCAAAATATAAAGCAATCGTTCCGACGGAGCTAAATTACTACAGCATAAAGAACGAAGGGGAAATTTGGATTTCGAAACAAAAAAGTGTGGGGTGCAACACGAGGACTTCCCAGGGGGTCACCCATCCTAGTACTACTCTCGCCCAAGCACGCTTAACTTCGGAGTTCTGATGGGATCCGGTGCATTAGTGCTGGTATGATCGCACCCGCCATGTTCCTTTCGCTTTATTCTTTTAAACTGCCCCGTCCTGTGAAGCAGTGTGGGTTTTTTGGACCCGAATTCATTTTAAGCGTCAATTCAAGAATTTCCCCTCATCCTTTTATTTATTTACTTTTACATTTTTTTCTTGTTGATTTGCACCTTTTTTTTTCCCTCGTTGCGCAACTCTCAATTATCCTGAAATTGATCCTTCACGCTTGCGCTTATACATTTGCGCCGACAACTTTGACCGACAATCCGGGCTTCGATCCAGCCGTACCGTTCCTGACTTGTCTCGCGCCTTCAGATCCGCCTTCATGCTTCGATGAGAAGCAAAATATAAAGCAATCGTTCCGACGGAGCTAAGTTACTACAGCATAAAGAACGAAGGGGAAATTTGGATTTCGAAACAAAAAAGGGAGGGGTGCAACACGAGGATTTCCCAGGGGGTCACCTAGGGTGTCAGCGGGGCGGGTCCGGGCCGGAATTCATTATTCCGGACCCGGATCCGACCCGTTTACCCGACGGGCCTTTTATTCTGTGTTCCGGATCCGGACCCGGCGAGTCTCGGATCCGGGTCGGGTCTACCCGAACAAATTTGCCAAAATTTATAATTTCTGACAAAAAAGAGAAAAAGATATATTTGTAAACTAATTTCTAACTAATGCAAAGAAAAAACCAAATAAGAAAATAAATCAAATTGATTTTACTCAAATACATCATCCTAATCAAATTATATTGATAATATTTATATTTTTTAAATTATTAAATCATTTATATCCGGATCCGGGTCTAATACGGGTCGGAATACAATATTCCGTATCCGACCCGTTTTTTTGTTTGAAAAAACGGATCCGGATTCGGATAACGGAATTAAATCCCTACCCATACTCGCAATAATTTCAGCGATCCGATCCGGATCCGGGTCTAGACCCGACCCGTTGACAGGCCTAGGGTCACCCATCCTAGTACTACTGTCGCCCAAGCACGCTTAACTTCGGAGTTCTGAAGGGATCCGGTGCATTAGTGCTGGTATGATCGCACCCGCCATGTTCCTTTCGCTTTATTCTTTTAAACTGCCACGTCCTGTGAAGCAGTTTGGCTTTTCTGGACCCGAATTCATTCTAAGCGTCAATTCATGAATTTCCTCTCATCCTTTTATTTATTTACTTTTATATTTTTTTCTTGTTGATTTGCACCTTTTTTTTTCCCTCGTCGCACAACTCTCAGTTATCCCGAAATTGATCCTTCACGCTTGCGCTTATACATTTGCGCCGACAACTTTGACCGACGATCCGGGCTTCGATCCAGCCGTACCGTTCCTGACTTGTCTCGCGCCTTCAGATCCGCCTTCATGCTTCGATAAGAAGCAAAATATAAAGCAATCGTTCCGACGGAGCTAAATTACTACAGCATCAAGAACGAAGGGGAAATTTGGATTTCGAAACAAAAAAGGGAGGGGTGCAACACGAGGACTTCCCAGGGGGTCACCCATCCTAGTACTACTCTCGCCCAAGCACGCTTAACTTCGGAGTTCTGATGGGATCCGGTGCATTAGTGCTGGTATGATCGCACCCGCCATGTTCTTTTCGCTTTATTCTTTTAAACTGCCCCGTCCTGTGAAGCAGTGTGGCTTTTCTGGACCCGAATTCATTTTAAGCGTCAATTCAAGAATTTCCCCTCATCCTTTTATTTATTTACTTTTACATTTTTTTCTTGTTGATTTGCACCTTTTTTTTTCCCTCGTCGCGCAACTCTCAATTATCCTGAAATTGATCCTTCACGCTTGCGCTTATACATTTGCGCCGACAACTTTGACCGACGATCCGGGCTTCGATCCAGCCGTACCGTTCCTGACTTGTCTCGCGCCTTCAGATCCGCCTTCATGCTTCGATGAGAAGCAAAATATAAAGCAATCGTTCCGACGGAGCTAAATTACTACAGCATAAAGAACGAAGGGGAAATTTGGATTTCGAAACAAAAAAGGGAGGGGTGCAACACGGGGATTTCCCAGGGGGTCACCTAGGGGTGTCAGCGGGCCGGGTCCGGGCCGGAAATCATTATTCCGGACCCGGATCCGATCCGTTTACCCGACGGGCCTTTTATTCTGTGTTCCGGACCCGGCGAGTCTCGGATCCGGGTCGGGTCTACCCGAACAAATTTGCCAAAATTTATAATTTCTAACAAAAAAGAGAAAAAGATATATTTGTAAACTAATTTCTAACTAATGCAAAGAAAAAACCAAATAAGAAAATAAATCAAATTGATTTTACTCAAATACATCATCCTAATCAAATTATATTGATAATATTTATATTTTTTAAATTATTAAATCATTTATATCCGGATCCGGGTCTAATACGGGTCGGAATACAATATTCCGTATCCGACCCGTTTTTTTGTTTGAAAAAACGGATCCGGATTCGGGTAACGGAATTAAATCCCTACCCATACTCGCAATAATTTCAGCGATCCGATCCGGATCCGGGTCTAGACCCGACCCGTTGACAGGCCTAGGGTCACCCATCCTAGTACTACTGTCGCCCAAGCACGCTTAACTTCGGAGTTCTGAAGGGATCCGGTGCATTAGTGCTGGTATGATCGCACCCGCCATGTTCCTTTCGCTTTATTCTTTTAAACTGCCACGTCCTGTGAAGCAGTTTGGCTTTTCTGGACCCGAATTCATTCTAAGCGTCAATTCATGAATTTCCTCTCATCCTTTTATTTATTTACTTTTATATTTTTTTCTTGTTGATTTGCACCTTTTTTTTTCCCTCGTCGCACAACTCTCAGTTATCCTGAAATTGATCCTTCACGCTTGCGCTTATACATTTGTGCCGACAACTTTGACCGACGATCCGGGCTTCGATCCAGCCGTACCGTTCCTGACTTGTCTCGCGCCTTCAGATCCGCCTTCATGCTTCGATAAGAAGCAAAATATAAAGCAATCGTTCCGACGGAGCTAAATTACTACAGCATAAAGAACGAAGGGGAAATTTGGATTTCGAAACAAAAAAGTGTGGGGTGCAACACGAGGACTTCCCAGGGGGTCACCCATCCTAGTACTACTCTCGCCCAAGCACGCTTAACTTCGGAGTTCTGATGGGATCCGGTGCATTAGTGCTGGTATGATCGCACCCGCCATGTTCCTTTCGCTTTATTCTTTTAAACTGCCCCGTCCTGTGAAGCAGTGTGGGTTTTTTGGACCCGAATTCATTTTAAGCGTCAATTCAAGAATTTCCCCTCATCCTTTTATTTATTTACTTTTACATTTTTTTCTTGTTGATTTGCACCTTTTTTTTTCCCTCGTTGCGCAACTCTCAATTATCCTGAAATTGATCCTTCACGCTTGCGCTTATACATTTGCGCCGACAACTTTGACCGACAATCCGGGCTTCGATCCAGCCGTACCGTTCCTGACTTGTCTCGCGCCTTCAGATCCGCCTTCATGCTTCGATGAGAAGCAAAATATAAAGCAATCGTTCCGACGGAGCTAAGTTACTACAGCATAAAGAACGAAGGGGAAATTTGGATTTCGAAACAAAAAAGGGAGGGGTGCAACACGAGGATTTCCCAGGGGGTCACCTAGGGTGTCAGCGGGCCGGGTCCGGGCCGGAATTCATTATTCCGGACCCGGATCCGACCCGTTTACCCGACGGGCCTTTTATTCTGTGTTCCGGATCCGGACCCGGCGAGTCTCGGATCCGGGTCGGGTCTACCCGAACAAATTTGCCAAAATTTATAATTTCTGACAAAAAAGAGAAAAAGATATATTTGTAAACTAATTTCTAACTAATGCAAAGAAAAAACCAAATAAGAAAATAAATCAAATTGATTTTACTCAAATACATCATCCTAATCAAATTATATTGATAATATTTATATTTTTTAAATTATTAAATCATTTATATCCGGATCCGGGTCTAATACGGGTCGGAATACAATATTCCGTATCCGACCCGTTTTTTTGTTTGAAAAAACGGATCCGGATTCGGATAACGGAATTAAATCCCTACCCATACTCGCAATAATTTCAGCGATCCGATCCGGATCCGGGTCTAGACCCGACCCGTTGACAGGCCTAGGGTCACCCATCCTAGTACTACTGTCGCCCAAGCACGCTTAACTTCGGAGTTCTGAAGGGATCCGGTGCATTAGTGCTGGTATGATCGCACCCGCCATGTTCCTTTCGCTTTATTCTTTTAAACTGCCACGTCCTGTGAAGCAGTTTGGCTTTTCTGGACCCGAATTCATTCTAAGCGTCAATTCATGAATTTCCTCTCATCCTTTTATTTATTTACTTTTATATTTTTTTCTTGTTGATTTGCACCTTTTTTTTTCCCTCGTCGCACAACTCTCAGTTATCCTGAAATTGATCCTTCACGCTTGCGCTTATACATTTGCGCCGACAACTTTGACCGACGATCCGGGCTTCGATCCAGCCGTACCGTTCCTGACTTGTCTCGCGCCTTCAGATCCGCCTTCATGCTTCGATAAGAAGCAAAATATAAAGCAATCGTTCCGACGGAGCTAAATTACTACAGCATAAAGAACGAAGGGGAAATTTGGATTTCGAAACAAAAAAGTGTGGGGTGCAACACGAGGACTTCCCAGGGGGTCACCCATCCTAGTACTACTCTCGCCCAAGCACGCTTAACTTCGGAGTTCTGATGGGATCCGGTGCATTAGTGCTGGTATGATCGCACCCGCCATGTTCCTTTCGCTTTATTCTTTTAAACTGCCCCGTCCTGTGAAGCAGTGTGGGTTTTTTGGACCCGAATTCATTTTAAGCGTCAATTCAAGAATTTCCCCTCATCCTTTTATTTATTTACTTTTACATTTTTTTCTTGTTGATTTGCACCTTTTTTTTTCCCTCGTTGCGCAACTCTCAATTATCCCGAAATTGATCCTTCACGCTTGCGCTTATACATTTGCGCCGACAACTTTGACCGACGATCCGGGCTTCGATCCAGCCGTACCGTTCCTGACTTGTCTCGCGCGTTCAGATCCGCCTTCATGCTTCGATGAGAAGCAAAATATAAAGCAATCGGTCCGACGGAGCTAAATTACTACAGCATAAAGAACGAAGGGGAAATTTGGATTTCGAAACAAAAAAGGGAGGGGTGCAACACGAGGATTTCCCAAGGGGTCACCTAGGGGTGTCAGCGGGCCGGGTCCGGGCCGGAATTCATTATTCCGGACCCGGACCCGAATTACTATGCCGGACCCGGATCCGACCCGTTTACCCGACGGGCCTTTTATTCTGTGTTCCGGATCCGGACCCGGCGAGTCTCGGATCCGGGTCGGGTCTACCCGAACAAATTTGCCAAAATTTATAATTTCTGACAAAAAAGAGAAAAAGATATATTTGTAAACTAATTTCTAACTAATGCAAAGAAAAAACCAAATAAGAAAATAAATCAAATTGATTTTACTCAAATATATCATCCTAATCAAATTATATTGATAATATTTATATTTTTTAAATTATTAAATCATTTATATCCGGATCCGGGTCTAATACGGGTCGGAATACTATATTCCGTATCCGACACGTTTTTTTGTTTGAAAAAACGGATCCGGATCCGGGTAACGGAATTAAATCCCTACCCATACCCGCAATAATTTCAGCGATCCGATCCGGATCCGGGTCTAGACCCGACCCGTTGACAGGCCTAGGGTCACCCATCCTAGTACTACTGTCGCCCAAGCACGCTTAACTTCGGAGTTCTGATGGGATCCGGTGCATTAGTGCTGGTATGATCGCACCCGCCATGTTCCTTTCGCTTTATTCTTTTAAACTGCCACGTCCTGTGAAGCAGTTTGGCTTTTCAGGACCCGAATTCATTCTAAGCGTCAATTCATGAATTTCCTCTCATCCTTTTATTTATTTACTTTTATATTTTTTTCTTGTTGATTTGCACCTTTTTTTTTCCCTCGTCGCACAACTCTCAATTATCCTGAAATTGATCCTTCACGCTTGCGCTTATACATTTGCGCCGACAACTTTGACCGACGATCCGGGCTTCGATCCAGCCGTACCGTTCCTGACTTGTCTCGCGCCTTCAGATCCGCCTTCATGCTTCGATGAGAAGCAAAATATAAAGCAATCGTTCCGACGGAGCTAAGTTACTACAGCATAAAGAACGAAGGGGAAATTTGGATTTCGAAACAAAAAAGGGAGGGGTGCAACACGAGGAGTTCCCAGGGGGTCACCTAGGGTGTCAGCGGGCCGGGTCCGGGCCGGAATTCATTATTCCGGACCCGGATCCGACCCGTTTACCCGACGGGCCTTTTATTCTGTGTTCCGGATCCGGACCCGGCGAGTCTCGGATCCGGGTCGGGTCTACCCGAACAAATTTGCCAAAATTTATAATTTCTGACAAAAAAGAGAAAAAGATATATTTGTAAACTAATTTCTAACTAATGCAAAGAAAAAACCAAATAAGAAAATAAATCAAATTGATTTTACTCAAATACATCATCCTAATCAAATTATATTGATAATATATATATTTTTTAAATTATTAAATCATTTATATCCGGATCCGGATCTAATACGGGTCGGAATACTATATTCCGTATCCGACCCGTTTTTTTGTTTGAAAAAACGGATCCGGATCCGGGTAACGGAATTAAATCCCTACCCATACCCGCAATAATTTCAGCGATCCGATCCGGATCCGGGTCTAGACCCGACCCGTTGACAGGCCTAGGGTCACCCATCCTAGTACTACTGTCGCCCAAGCACGCTTAACTTCAGAGTTCTGATGGGATCCGGGGCATTAGTGCTGGTATGATCGCACCCGCCATGTTCCTTTCGTTTTATTCTTTTAAACTGCCACGCCCTGTGAAGCAGTTTGGCTTTTCTGGACCCGAATTCATTCTAAGCGTCAATTCATGAATTTCCTCTCATCCTTTTATTTATTTACTTTTATATTTTTTTCTTGTTGATTTGCACCTTTTTTTTTCCCTCGTCGCACAACTCTCAGTTATCCCGAAATTGATCCTTCACGCTTGCGCTTATACATTTGCGCCGACAACTTTGACCGACGATCCGGGCTTCGATCCAGCCGTACCGTTCCTGACTTGTCTCGCGCCTTCAGATCCGCCTTCATGCTTCGATAAGAAGCAAAATATAAAGCAATCGTTCCGACGGAGCTAAATTACTACAGCATCAAGAACGAAGGGGAAATTTGGATTTCGAAACAAAAAAGGGAGGGGTGCAACACGAGGACTTCCCAGGGGGTCACCCATCCTAGTACTACTCTCGCCCAAGCACGCTTAACTTCGGAGTTCTGATGGGATCCGGTGCATTAGTGCTGGTATGATCGCACCCGCCATGTTCTTTTCGCTTTATTCTTTTAAACTGCCCCGTCCTGTGAAGCAGTGTGGCTTTTCTGGACCCGAATTCATTTTAAGCGTCAATTCAAGAATTTCCCCTCATCCTTTTATTTATTTACTTTTACATTTTTTTCTTGTTGATTTGCACCTTTTTTTTTCCCTCGTCGCGCAACTCTCAATTATCCTGAAATTGATCCTTCACGCTTGCGCTTATACATTTGCGCCGACAACTTTGACCGACGATCCGGGCTTCGATCCAGCCGTACCGTTCCTGACTTGTCTCGCGCCTTCAGATCCGCCTTCATGCTTCGATGAGAAGCAAAATATAAAGCAATCGTTCCGACGGAGCTAAATTACTACAGCATAAAGAACGAAGGGGAAATTTGGATTTCGAAACAAAAAAGGGAGGGGTGCAACACGGGGATTTCCCAGGGGGTCACCTAGGGGTGTCAGCGGGCCGGGTCCGGGCCGGAAATCATTATTCCGGACCCGGATCCGATCCGTTTACCCGACGGGCCTTTTATTCTGTGTTCCGGACCCGGCGAGTCTCGGATCCGGGTCGGGTCTACCCGAACAAATTTGCCAAAATTTATAATTTCTAACAAAAAAGAGAAAAAGATATATTTGTAAACTAATTTCTAACTAATGCAAAGAAAAAACCAAATAAGAAAATAAATCAAATTGATTTTACTCAAATACATCATCCTAATCAAATTATATTGATAATATTTATATTTTTTAAATTATTAAATCATTTATATCCGGATCCGGGTCTAATACGGGTCGGAATACAATATTCCGTATCCGACCCGTTTTTTTGTTTGAAAAAACGGATCCGGATTCGGGTAACGGAATTAAATCCCTACCCATACTCGCAATAATTTCAGCGATCCGATCCGGATCCGGGTCTAGACCCGACCCGTTGACAGGCCTAGGGTCACCCATCCTAGTACTACTGTCGCCCAAGCACGCTTAACTTCGGAGTTCTGAAGGGATCCGGTGCATTAGTGCTGGTATGATCGCACCCGCCATGTTCCTTTCGCTTTATTCTTTTAAACTGCCACGTCCTGTGAAGCAGTTTGGCTTTTCTGGACCCGAATTCATTCTAAGCGTCAATTCATGAATTTCCTCTCATCCTTTTATTTATTTACTTTTATATTTTTTTCTTGTTGATTTGCACCTTTTTTTTTCCCTCGTCGCACAACTCTCAGTTATCCTGAAATTGATCCTTCACGCTTGCGCTTATACATTTGTGCCGACAACTTTGACCGACGATCCGGGCTTCGATCCAGCCGTACCGTTCCTGACTTGTCTCGCGCCTTCAGATCCGCCTTCATGCTTCGATAAGAAGCAAAATATAAAGCAATCGTTCCGACGGAGCTAAATTACTACAGCATAAAGAACGAAGGGGAAATTTGGATTTCGAAACAAAAAAGTGTGGGGTGCAACACGAGGACTTCCCAGGGGGTCACCCATCCTAGTACTACTCTCGCCCAAGCACGCTTAACTTCGGAGTTCTGATGGGATCCGGTGCATTAGTGCTGGTATGATCGCACCCGCCATGTTCCTTTCGCTTTATTCTTTTAAACTGCCCCGTCCTGTGAAGCAGTGTGGGTTTTTTGGACCCGAATTCATTTTAAGCGTCAATTCAAGAATTTCCCCTCATCCTTTTATTTATTTACTTTTACATTTTTTTCTTGTTGATTTGCACCTTTTTTTTTCCCTCGTTGCGCAACTCTCAATTATCCTGAAATTGATCCTTCACGCTTGCGCTTATACATTTGCGCCGACAACTTTGACCGACAATCCGGGCTTCGATCCAGCCGTACCGTTCCTGACTTGTCTCGCGCCTTCAGATCCGCCTTCATGCTTCGATGAGAAGCAAAATATAAAGCAATCGTTCCGACGGAGCTAAGTTACTACAGCATAAAGAACGAAGGGGAAATTTGGATTTCGAAACAAAAAAGGGAGGGGTGCAACACGAGGATTTCCCAGGGGGTCACCTAGGGTGTCAGCGGGCCGGGTCCGGGCCGGAATTCATTATTCCGGACCCGGATCCGACCCGTTTACCCGACGGGCCTTTTATTCTGTGTTCCGGATCCGGACCCGGCGAGTCTCGGATCCGGGTCGGGTCTACCCGAACAAATTTGCCAAAATTTATAATTTCTGACAAAAAAGAGAAAAAGATATATTTGTAAACTAATTTCTAACTAATGCAAAGAAAAAACCAAATAAGAAAATAAATCAAATTGATTTTACTCAAATACATCATCCTAATCAAATTATATTGATAATATTTATATTTTTTAAATTATTAAATCATTTATATCCGGATCCGGGTCTAATACGGGTCGGAATACAATATTCCGTATCCGACCCGTTTTTTTGTTTGAAAAAACGGATCCGGATTCGGATAACGGAATTAAATCCCTACCCATACTCGCAATAATTTCAGCGATCCGATCCGG
This sequence comes from Coffea arabica, assembly GCF_036785885.1. Classification (NCBI taxonomy): domain Eukaryota; kingdom Viridiplantae; phylum Streptophyta; class Magnoliopsida; order Gentianales; family Rubiaceae; genus Coffea; species Coffea arabica. The sequence goes on from NC_092330.1 coordinate 21,375,878, forward strand.
ATCCGGGTCTAGACCCGACCCGTTGACAGGCCTAGGGTCACCCATCCTAGTACTACTGTCGCCCAAGCACGCTTAACTTCGGAGTTCTGAAGGGATCCGGTGCATTAGTGCTGGTATGATCGCACCCGCCATGTTCCTTTCGCTTTATTCTTTTAAACTGCCACGTCCTGTGAAGCAGTTTGGCTTTTCTGGACCCGAATTCATTCTAAGCGTCAATTCATGAATTTCCTCTCATCCTTTTATTTATTTACTTTTATATTTTTTTCTTGTTGATTTGCACCTTTTTTTTTCCCTCGTCGCACAACTCTCAATTATCCTGAAATTGATCCTTCACGCTTGCGCTTATACATTTGCGCCGACAACTTTGACCGACGATCCGGGCTTCGATCCAGCCGTACCGTTCCTGACTTGTCTCGCGCCTTCAGATCCGCCTTCATGCTTCGATGAGAAGCAAAATATAAAGCAATCGTTCCGACGGAGCTAAATTACTACAGCATAAAGAACGAAGGGGAAATTTGGATTTCGAAACAAAAAAGGGAGGGGTGCAACACGGGGATTTCCCAGGGGGTCACCTAGGGGTGTCAGCGGGCCGGGTCCGGGCCGGAAATCATTATTCCGGACCCGGATCCGATCCGTTTACCCGACGGGCCTTTTATTCTGTGTTCCGGACCCGGCGAGTCTCGGATCCGGGTCGGGTCTACCCGAACAAATTTGCCAAAATTTATAATTTCTAACAAAAAAGAGAAAAAGATATATTTGTAAACTAATTTCTAACTAATGCAAAGAAAAAACCAAATAAGAAAATAAATCAAATTGATTTTACTCAAATACATCATCCTAATCAAATTATATTGATAATATTTATATTTTTTAAATTATTAAATCATTTATATCCGGATCCGGGTCTAATACGGGTCGGAATACAATATTCCGTATCCGACCCGTTTTTTTGTTTGAAAAAACGGATCCGGATTCGGGTAACGGAATTAAATCCCTACCCATACTCGCAATAATTTCAGCGATCCGATCCGGATCCGGGTCTAGACCCGACCCGTTGACAGGCCTAGGGTCACCCATCCTAGTACTACTGTCGCCCAAGCACGCTTAACTTCGGAGTTCTGAAGGGATCCGGTGCATTAGTGCTGGTATGATCGCACCCGCCATGTTCCTTTCGCTTTATTCTTTTAAACTGCCACGTCCTGTGAAGCAGTTTGGCTTTTCTGGACCCGAATTCATTCTAAGCGTCAATTCATGAATTTCCTCTCATCCTTTTATTTATTTACTTTTATATTTTTTTCTTGTTGATTTGCACCTTTTTTTTTCCCTCGTCGCACAACTCTCAGTTATCCCGAAATTGATCCTTCACGCTTGCGCTTATACATTTGCGCCGACAACTTTGACCGACGATCCGGGCTTCGATCCAGCCGTACCGTTCCTGACTTGTCTCGCGCCTTCAGATCCGCCTTCATGCTTCGATAAGAAGCAAAATATAAAGCAATCGTTCCGACGGAGCTAAATTACTACAGCATAAAGAACGAAGGGGAAATTTGGATTTCGAAACAAAAAAGTGTGGGGTGCAACACGAGGACTTCCCAGGGGGTCACCCATCCTAGTACTACTCTCGCCCAAGCACGCTTAACTTCGGAGTTCTGATGGGATCCGGTGCATTAGTGCTGGTATGATCGCACCCGCCATGTTCCTTTCGCTTTATTCTTTTAAACTGCCCCGTCCTGTGAAGCAGTGTGGGTTTTTTGGACCCGAATTCATTTTAAGCGTCAATTCAAGAATTTCCCCTCATCCTTTTATTTATTTACTTTTACATTTTTTTCTTGTTGATTTGCACCTTTTTTTTTCCCTCGTTGCGCAACTCTCAATTATCCTGAAATTGATCCTTCACGCTTGCGCTTATACATTTGCGCCGACAACTTTGACCGACAATCCGGGCTTCGATCCAGCCGTACCGTTCCTGACTTGTCTCGCGCCTTCAGATCCGCCTTCATGCTTCGATGAGAAGCAAAATATAAAGCAATCGTTCCGACGGAGCTAAGTTACTACAGCATAAAGAACGAAGGGGAAATTTGGATTTCGAAACAAAAAAGGGAGGGGTGCAACACGAGGATTTCCCAGGGGGTCACCTAGGGTGTCAGCGGGCCGGGTCCGGGCCGGAATTCATTATTCCGGACCCGGATCCGACCCGTTTACCCGACGGGCCTTTTATTCTGTGTTCCGGATCCGGACCCGGCGAGTCTCGGATCCGGGTCGGGTCTACCCGAACAAATTTGCCAAAATTTATAATTTCTGACAAAAAAGAGAAAAAGATATATTTGTAAACTAATTTCTAACTAATGCAAAGAAAAAACCAAATAAGAAAATAAATCAAATTGATTTTACTCAAATACATCATCCTAATCAAATTATATTGATAATATTTATATTTTTTAAATTATTAAATCATTTATATCCGGATCCGGGTCTAATACGGGTCGGAATACAATATTCCGTATCCGACCCGTTTTTTTGTTTGAAAAAACGGATCCGGATTCGGATAACGGAATTAAATCCCTACCCATACTCGCAATAATTTCAGCGATCCGATCCGGATCCGGGTCTAGACCCGACCCGTTGACAGGCCTAGGGTCACCCATCCTAGTACTACTGTCGCCCAAGCACGCTTAACTTCGGAGTTCTGAAGGGATCCGGTGCATTAGTGCTGGTATGATCGCACCCGCCATGTTCCTTTCGCTTTATTCTTTTAAACTGCCACGTCCTGTGAAGCAGTTTGGCTTTTCTGGACCCGAATTCATTCTAAGCGTCAATTCATGAATTTCCTCTCATCCTTTTATTTATTTACTTTTATATTTTTTTCTTGTTGATTTGCACCTTTTTTTTTCCCTCGTCGCACAACTCTCAGTTATCCCGAAATTGATCCTTCACGCTTGCGCTTATACATTTGCGCCGACAACTTTGACCGACGATCCGGGCTTCGATCCAGCCGTACCGTTCCTGACTTGTCTCGCGCCTTCAGATCCGCCTTCATGCTTCGATAAGAAGCAAAATATAAAGCAATCGTTCCGACGGAGCTAAATTACTACAGCATCAAGAACGAAGGGGAAATTTGGATTTCGAAACAAAAAAGGGAGGGGTGCAACACGAGGACTTCCCAGGGGGTCACCCATCCTAGTACTACTCTCGCCCAAGCACGCTTAACTTCGGAGTTCTGATGGGATCCGGTGCATTAGTGCTGGTATGATCGCACCCGCCATGTTCTTTTCGCTTTATTCTTTTAAACTGCCCCGTCCTGTGAAGCAGTGTGGCTTTTCTGGACCCGAATTCATTTTAAGCGTCAATTCAAGAATTTCCCCTCATCCTTTTATTTATTTACTTTTACATTTTTTTCTTGTTGATTTGCACCTTTTTTTTTCCCTCGTCGCGCAACTCTCAATTATCCTGAAATTGATCCTTCACGCTTGCGCTTATACATTTGCGCCGACAACTTTGACCGACGATCCGGGCTTCGATCCAGCCGTACCGTTCCTGACTTGTCTCGCGCCTTCAGATCCGCCTTCATGCTTCGATGAGAAGCAAAATATAAAGCAATCGTTCCGACGGAGCTAAATTACTACAGCATAAAGAACGAAGGGGAAATTTGGATTTCGAAACAAAAAAGGGAGGGGTGCAACACGGGGATTTCCCAGGGGGTCACCTAGGGGTGTCAGCGGGCCGGGTCCGGGCCGGAAATCATTATTCCGGACCCGGATCCGATCCGTTTACCCGACGGGCCTTTTATTCTGTGTTCCGGACCCGGCGAGTCTCGGATCCGGGTCGGGTCTACCCGAACAAATTTGCCAAAATTTATAATTTCTAACAAAAAAGAGAAAAAGATATATTTGTAAACTAATTTCTAACTAATGCAAAGAAAAAACCAAATAAGAAAATAAATCAAATTGATTTTACTCAAATACATCATCCTAATCAAATTATATTGATAATATTTATATTTTTTAAATTATTAAATCATTTATATCCGGATCCGGGTCTAATACGGGTCGGAATACAATATTCCGTATCCGACCCGTTTTTTTGTTTGAAAAAACGGATCCGGATTCGGGTAACGGAATTAAATCCCTACCCATACTCGCAATAATTTCAGCGATCCGATCCGGATCCGGGTCTAGACCCGACCCGTTGACAGGCCTAGGGTCACCCATCCTAGTACTACTGTCGCCCAAGCACGCTTAACTTCGGAGTTCTGAAGGGATCCGGTGCATTAGTGCTGGTATGATCGCACCCGCCATGTTCCTTTCGCTTTATTCTTTTAAACTGCCACGTCCTGTGAAGCAGTTTGGCTTTTCTGGACCCGAATTCATTCTAAGCGTCAATTCATGAATTTCCTCTCATCCTTTTATTTATTTACTTTTATATTTTTTTCTTGTTGATTTGCACCTTTTTTTTTCCCTCGTCGCACAACTCTCAGTTATCCTGAAATTGATCCTTCACGCTTGCGCTTATACATTTGTGCCGACAACTTTGACCGACGATCCGGGCTTCGATCCAGCCGTACCGTTCCTGACTTGTCTCGCGCCTTCAGATCCGCCTTCATGCTTCGATAAGAAGCAAAATATAAAGCAATCGTTCCGACGGAGCTAAATTACTACAGCATAAAGAACGAAGGGGAAATTTGGATTTCGAAACAAAAAAGTGTGGGGTGCAACACGAGGACTTCCCAGGGGGTCACCCATCCTAGTACTACTCTCGCCCAAGCACGCTTAACTTCGGAGTTCTGATGGGATCCGGTGCATTAGTGCTGGTATGATCGCACCCGCCATGTTCCTTTCGCTTTATTCTTTTAAACTGCCCCGTCCTGTGAAGCAGTGTGGGTTTTTTGGACCCGAATTCATTTTAAGCGTCAATTCAAGAATTTCCCCTCATCCTTTTATTTATTTACTTTTACATTTTTTTCTTGTTGATTTGCACCTTTTTTTTTCCCTCGTTGCGCAACTCTCAATTATCCTGAAATTGATCCTTCACGCTTGCGCTTATACATTTGCGCCGACAACTTTGACCGACAATCCGGGCTTCGATCCAGCCGTACCGTTCCTGACTTGTCTCGCGCCTTCAGATCCGCCTTCATGCTTCGATGAGAAGCAAAATATAAAGCAATCGTTCCGACGGAGCTAAGTTACTACAGCATAAAGAACGAAGGGGAAATTTGGATTTCGAAACAAAAAAGGGAGGGGTGCAACACGAGGATTTCCCAGGGGGTCACCTAGGGTGTCAGCGGGCCGGGTCCGGGCCGGAATTCATTATTCCGGACCCGGATCCGACCCGTTTACCCGACGGGCCTTTTATTCTGTGTTCCGGATCCGGACCCGGCGAGTCTCGGATCCGGGTCGGGTCTACCCGAACAAATTTGCCAAAATTTATAATTTCTGACAAAAAAGAGAAAAAGATATATTTGTAAACTAATTTCTAACTAATGCAAAGAAAAAACCAAATAAGAAAATAAATCAAATTGATTTTACTCAAATACATCATCCTAATCAAATTATATTGATAATATTTATATTTTTTAAATTATTAAATCATTTATATCCGGATCCGGGTCTAATACGGGTCGGAATACAATATTCCGTATCCGACCCGTTTTTTTGTTTGAAAAAACGGATCCGGATTCGGATAACGGAATTAAATCCCTACCCATACTCGCAATAATTTCAGCGATCCGATCCGGATCCGGGTCTAGACCCGACCCGTTGACAGGCCTAGGGTCACCCATCCTAGTACTACTGTCGCCCAAGCACGCTTAACTTCGGAGTTCTGAAGGGATCCGGTGCATTAGTGCTGGTATGATCGCACCCGCCATGTTCCTTTCGCTTTATTCTTTTAAACTGCCACGTCCTGTGAAGCAGTTTGGCTTTTCTGGACCCGAATTCATTCTAAGCGTCAATTCATGAATTTCCTCTCATCCTTTTATTTATTTACTTTTATATTTTTTTCTTGTTGATTTGCACCTTTTTTTTTCCCTCGTCGCACAACTCTCAGTTATCCTGAAATTGATCCTTCACGCTTGCGCTTATACATTTGCGCCGACAACTTTGACCGACGATCCGGGCTTCGATCCAGCCGTACCGTTCCTGACTTGTCTCGCGCCTTCAGATCCGCCTTCATGCTTCGATAAGAAGCAAAATATAAAGCAATCGTTCCGACGGAGCTAAATTACTACAGCATAAAGAACGAAGGGGAAATTTGGATTTCGAAACAAAAAAGTGTGGGGTGCAACACGAGGACTTCCCAGGGGGTCACCCATCCTAGTACTACTCTCGCCCAAGCACGCTTAACTTCGGAGTTCTGATGGGATCCGGTGCATTAGTGCTGGTATGATCGCACCCGCCATGTTCCTTTCGCTTTATTCTTTTAAACTGCCCCGTCCTGTGAAGCAGTGTGGGTTTTTTGGACCCGAATTCATTTTAAGCGTCAATTCAAGAATTTCCCCTCATCCTTTTATTTATTTACTTTTACATTTTTTTCTTGTTGATTTGCACCTTTTTTTTTCCCTCGTTGCGCAACTCTCAATTATCCCGAAATTGATCCTTCACGCTTGCGCTTATACATTTGCGCCGACAACTTTGACCGACGATCCGGGCTTCGATCCAGCCGTACCGTTCCTGACTTGTCTCGCGCGTTCAGATCCGCCTTCATGCTTCGATGAGAAGCAAAATATAAAGCAATCGGTCCGACGGAGCTAAATTACTACAGCATAAAGAACGAAGGGGAAATTTGGATTTCGAAACAAAAAAGGGAGGGGTGCAACACGAGGATTTCCCAAGGGGTCACCTAGGGGTGTCAGCGGGCCGGGTCCGGGCCGGAATTCATTATTCCGGACCCGGACCCGAATTACTATGCCGGACCCGGATCCGACCCGTTTACCCGACGGGCCTTTTATTCTGTGTTCCGGATCCGGACCCGGCGAGTCTCGGATCCGGGTCGGGTCTACCCGAACAAATTTGCCAAAATTTATAATTTCTGACAAAAAAGAGAAAAAGATATATTTGTAAACTAATTTCTAACTAATGCAAAGAAAAAACCAAATAAGAAAATAAATCAAATTGATTTTACTCAAATATATCATCCTAATCAAATTATATTGATAATATTTATATTTTTTAAATTATTAAATCATTTATATCCGGATCCGGGTCTAATACGGGTCGGAATACTATATTCCGTATCCGACACGTTTTTTTGTTTGAAAAAACGGATCCGGATCCGGGTAACGGAATTAAATCCCTACCCATACCCGCAATAATTTCAGCGATCCGATCCGGATCCGGGTCTAGACCCGACCCGTTGACAGGCCTAGGGTCACCCATCCTAGTACTACTGTCGCCCAAGCACGCTTAACTTCGGAGTTCTGATGGGATCCGGTGCATTAGTGCTGGTATGATCGCACCCGCCATGTTCCTTTCGCTTTATTCTTTTAAACTGCCACGTCCTGTGAAGCAGTTTGGCTTTTCAGGACCCGAATTCATTCTAAGCGTCAATTCATGAATTTCCTCTCATCCTTTTATTTATTTACTTTTATATTTTTTTCTTGTTGATTTGCACCTTTTTTTTTCCCTCGTCGCACAACTCTCAATTATCCTGAAATTGATCCTTCACGCTTGCGCTTATACATTTGCGCCGACAACTTTGACCGACGATCCGGGCTTCGATCCAGCCGTACCGTTCCTGACTTGTCTCGCGCCTTCAGATCCGCCTTCATGCTTCGATGAGAAGCAAAATATAAAGCAATCGTTCCGACGGAGCTAAGTTACTACAGCATAAAGAACGAAGGGGAAATTTGGATTTCGAAACAAAAAAGGGAGGGGTGCAACACGAGGAGTTCCCAGGGGGTCACCTAGGGTGTCAGCGGGCCGGGTCCGGGCCGGAATTCATTATTCCGGACCCGGATCCGACCCGTTTACCCGACGGGCCTTTTATTCTGTGTTCCGGATCCGGACCCGGCGAGTCTCGGATCCGGGTCGGGTCTACCCGAACAAATTTGCCAAAATTTATAATTTCTGACAAAAAAGAGAAAAAGATATATTTGTAAACTAATTTCTAACTAATGCAAAGAAAAAACCAAATAAGAAAATAAATCAAATTGATTTTACTCAAATACATCATCCTAATCAAATTATATTGATAATATATATATTTTTTAAATTATTAAATCATTTATATCCGGATCCGGATCTAATACGGGTCGGAATACTATATTCCGTATCCGACCCGTTTTTTTGTTTGAAAAAACGGATCCGGATCCGGGTAACGGAATTAAATCCCTACCCATACCCGCAATAATTTCAGCGATCCGATCCGGATCCGGGTCTAGACCCGACCCGTTGACAGGCCTAGGGTCACCCATCCTAGTACTACTGTCGCCCAAGCACGCTTAACTTCAGAGTTCTGATGGGATCCGGGGCATTAGTGCTGGTATGATCGCACCCGCCATGTTCCTTTCGTTTTATTCTTTTAAACTGCCACGCCCTGTGAAGCAGTTTGGCTTTTCTGGACCCGAATTCATTCTAAGCGTCAATTCATGAATTTCCTCTCATCCTTTTATTTATTTACTTTTATATTTTTTTCTTGTTGATTTGCACCTTTTTTTTTCCCTCGTCGCACAACTCTCAGTTATCCCGAAATTGATCCTTCACGCTTGCGCTTATACATTTGCGCCGACAACTTTGACCGACGATCCGGGCTTCGATCCAGCCGTACCGTTCCTGACTTGTCTCGCGCCTTCAGATCCGCCTTCATGCTTCGATAAGAAGCAAAATATAAAGCAATCGTTCCGACGGAGCTAAATTACTACAGCATCAAGAACGAAGGGGAAATTTGGATTTCGAAACAAAAAAGGGAGGGGTGCAACACGAGGACTTCCCAGGGGGTCACCCATCCTAGTACTACTCTCGCCCAAGCACGCTTAACTTCGGAGTTCTGATGGGATCCGGTGCATTAGTGCTGGTATGATCGCACCCGCCATGTTCTTTTCGCTTTATTCTTTTAAACTGCCCCGTCCTGTGAAGCAGTGTGGCTTTTCTGGACCCGAATTCATTTTAAGCGTCAATTCAAGAATTTCCCCTCATCCTTTTATTTATTTACTTTTACATTTTTTTCTTGTTGATTTGCACCTTTTTTTTTCCCTCGTCGCGCAACTCTCAATTATCCTGAAATTGATCCTTCACGCTTGCGCTTATACATTTGCGCCGACAACTTTGACCGACGATCCGGGCTTCGATCCAGCCGTACCGTTCCTGACTTGTCTCGCGCCTTCAGATCCGCCTTCATGCTTCGATGAGAAGCAAAATATAAAGCAATCGTTCCGACGGAGCTAAATTACTACAGCATAAAGAACGAAGGGGAAATTTGGATTTCGAAACAAAAAAGGGAGGGGTGCAACACGGGGATTTCCCAGGGGGTCACCTAGGGGTGTCAGCGGGCCGGGTCCGGGCCGGAAATCATTATTCCGGACCCGGATCCGATCCGTTTACCCGACGGGCCTTTTATTCTGTGTTCCGGACCCGGCGAGTCTCGGATCCGGGTCGGGTCTACCCGAACAAATTTGCCAAAATTTATAATTTCTAACAAAAAAGAGAAAAAGATATATTTGTAAACTAATTTCTAACTAATGCAAAGAAAAAACCAAATAAGAAAATAAATCAAATTGATTTTACTCAAATACATCATCCTAATCAAATTATATTGATAATATTTATATTTTTTAAATTATTAAATCATTTATATCCGGATCCGGGTCTAATACGGGTCGGAATACAATATTCCGTATCCGACCCGTTTTTTTGTTTGAAAAAACGGATCCGGATTCGGGTAACGGAATTAAATCCCTACCCATACTCGCAATAATTTCAGCGATCCGATCCGGATCCGGGTCTAGACCCGACCCGTTGACAGGCCTAGGGTCACCCATCCTAGTACTACTGTCGCCCAAGCACGCTTAACTTCGGAGTTCTGAAGGGATCCGGTGCATTAGTGCTGGTATGATCGCACCCGCCATGTTCCTTTCGCTTTATTCTTTTAAACTGCCACGTCCTGTGAAGCAGTTTGGCTTTTCTGGACCCGAATTCATTCTAAGCGTCAATTCATGAATTTCCTCTCATCCTTTTATTTATTTACTTTTATATTTTTTTCTTGTTGATTTGCACCTTTTTTTTTCCCTCGTCGCACAACTCTCAGTTATCCTGAAATTGATCCTTCACGCTTGCGCTTATACATTTGTGCCGACAACTTTGACCGACGATCCGGGCTTCGATCCAGCCGTACCGTTCCTGACTTGTCTCGCGCCTTCAGATCCGCCTTCATGCTTCGATAAGAAGCAAAATATAAAGCAATCGTTCCGACGGAGCTAAATTACTACAGCATAAAGAACGAAGGGGAAATTTGGATTTCGAAACAAAAAAGTGTGGGGTGCAACACGAGGACTTCCCAGGGGGTCACCCATCCTAGTACTACTCTCGCCCAAGCACGCTTAACTTCGGAGTTCTGATGGGATCCGGTGCATTAGTGCTGGTATGATCGCACCCGCCATGTTCCTTTCGCTTTATTCTTTTAAACTGCCCCGTCCTGTGAAGCAGTGTGGGTTTTTTGGACCCGAATTCATTTTAAGCGTCAATTCAAGAATTTCCCCTCATCCTTTTATTTATTTACTTTTACATTTTTTTCTTGTTGATTTGCACCTTTTTTTTTCCCTCGTTGCGCAACTCTCAATTATCCTGAAATTGATCCTTCACGCTTGCGCTTATACATTTGCGCCGACAACTTTGACCGACAATCCGGGCTTCGATCCAGCCGTACCGTTCCTGACTTGTCTCGCGCCTTCAGATCCGCCTTCATGCTTCGATGAGAAGCAAAATATAAAGCAATCGTTCCGACGGAGCTAAGTTACTACAGCATAAAGAACGAAGGGGAAATTTGGATTTCGAAACAAAAAAGGGAGGGGTGCAACACGAGGATTTCCCAGGGGGTCACCTAGGGTGTCAGCGGGCCGGGTCCGGGCCGGAATTCATTATTCCGGACCCGGATCCGACCCGTTTACCCGACGGGCCTTTTATTCTGTGTTCCGGATCCGGACCCGGCGAGTCTCGGATCCGGGTCGGGTCTACCCGAACAAATTTGCCAAAATTTATAATTTCTGACAAAAAAGAGAAAAAGATATATTTGTAAACTAATTTCTAACTAATGCAAAGAAAAAACCAAATAAGAAAATAAATCAAATTGATTTTACTCAAATACATCATCCTAATCAAATTATATTGATAATATTTATATTTTTTAAATTATTAAATCATTTATATCCGGATCCGGGTCTAATACGGGTCGGAATACAATATTCCGTATCCGACCCGTTTTTTTGTTTGAAAAAACGGATCCGGATTCGGATAACGGAATTAAATCCCTACCCATACTCGCAATAATTTCAGCGATCCGATCCGGATCCGGGTCTAGACCCGACCCGTTGACAGGCCTAGGGTCACCCATCCTAGTACTACTGTCGCCCAAGCACGCTTAACTTCGGAGTTCTGAAGGGATCCGGTGCATTAGTGCTGGTATGATCGCACCCGCCATGTTCCTTTCGCTTTATTCTTTTAAACTGCCACGTCCTGTGAAGCAGTTTGGCTTTTCTGGACCCGAATTCATTCTAAGCGTCAATTCATGAATTTCCTCTCATCCTTTTATTTATTTACTTTTATATTTTTTTCTTGTTGATTTGCACCTTTTTTTTTCCCTCGTCGCACAACTCTCAGTTATCCTGAAATTGATCCTTCACGCTTGCGCTTATACATTTGCGCCGACAACTTTGACCGACGATCCGGGCTTCGATCCAGCCGTACCGTTCCTGACTTGTCTCGCGCCTTCAGATCCGCCTTCATGCTTCGATAAGAAGCAAAATATAAAGCAATCGTTCCGACGGAGCTAAATTACTACAGCATAAAGAACGAAGGGGAAATTTGGATTTCGAAACAAAAAAGTGTGGGGTGCAACACGAGGACTTCCCAGGGGGTCACCCATCCTAGTACTACTCTCGCCCAAGCACGCTTAACTTCGGAGTTCTGATGGGATCCGGTGCATTAGTGCTGGTATGATCGCACCCGCCATGTTCCTTTCGCTTTATTCTTTTAAACTGCCCCGTCCTGTGAAGCAGTGTGGGTTTTTTGGACCCGAATTCATTTTAAGCGTCAATTCAAGAATTTCCCCTCATCCTTTTATTTATTTACTTTTACATTTTTTTCTTGTTGATTTGCACCTTTTTTTTTCCCTCGTTGCGCAACTCTCAATTATCCCGAAATTGATCCTTCACGCTTGCGCTTATACATTTGCGCCGACAACTTTGACCGACGATCCGGGCTTCGATCCAGCCGTACCGTTCCTGACTTGTCTCGCGCCTTCAGATCCGCCTTCATGCTTCGATGAGAAGCAAAATATAAAGCAATCGTTCCGACGGAGCTAAATTACTACAGCATAAAGAACGAAGGGGAAATTTGGATTTCGAAACAAAAAAGGGAGGGGTGCAACACGAGGATTTCCCAGGGGGTCACCTAGGGGTGTCAGCGGGCCGGGTCCGGGCCGGAATTCATTATTCCGGACCCGGACCCGAATTACTTCCGGACCCGGATCCGACCCGTTTACCCGACGGGCCTTTTATTCTGTGTTCCGGATCCGGACCCGGCGAGTCTCGGATCCGGGTCGGGTCTACCCGAACAAATTTGCCAAAATTTATAATTTCTGACAAAAAAGAGAAAAAGATATATTTGTAAACTAATTTCTAACTAATGCAAAGAAAAAACCAAATAAGAAAATAAATCAAATTGATTTTACTCAAATACATCATCCTAATCAAATTATATTGATAATATTTATATTTTTTAAATTATTAAATCATTTATATCCGGATCCGGGTCTAATACGGGTCGGAATACTATATTCCGTATCCGACCCGTTTTTTTGTTTGAAAAAACGGATCCGGATCCGGGTAACGGAATTAAATCCCTACCCATACCCGCAATAATTTCAGCGATCCGATCCGGATCCGGGTCTAGACCCGACCCGTTGACAGGCCTAGGGTCACCCATCCTAGTACTACTGTCGCCCAAGCACGCTTAACTTCGGAGTTCTGATGGGATCCGGTGCATTAGTGCTGGTATGATCGCACCCGCCATGTTCCTTTCGCTTTATTCTTTTAAACTGCCACGTCCTGTGAAGCAGTTTGGCTTTTCTGGACCCGAATTCATTCTAAGCGTCAATTCATGAATTTCCTCTCATCCTTTTATTTATTTACTTTTATATTTTTTTCTTGTTGATTTGCACCTTTTTTTTTCCCTCGTCGCACAACTCTCAGTTATCCTGAAATTGATCCTTCACGCTTGCGCTTATACATTTGCGCCGACAACTTTGACCGACGATCCGGGCTTCGATCCAGCCGTACCGTTCCTGACTTGTCTCGCGCCTTCAGATCCGCCTTCATGCTTCGATAAGAAGCAAAATATAAAGCAATCGTTCCGACGGAGCTAAATTACTACAGCATCAAGAACGAAGGGGAAATTTGGATTTCGAAACAAAAAAGGGAGGGGTGCAACACGAGGACTTCCCAGGGGGTCACCCATCCTAGTACTACTCTCGCCCAAGCACGCTTAACTTCGGAGTTCTGATGGGATCCGGTGCATTAGTGCTGGTATGATCGCACCCGCCATGTTCTTTTCGCTTTATTCTTTTAAACTGCCCCGTCCTGTGAAGCAGTGTGGCTTTTCTGGACCCGAATTCATTTTAAGCGTCAATTCAAGAATTTCCCCTCATCCTTTTATTTATTTACTTTTACATTTTTTTCTTGTTGATTTGCACCTTTTTTTTTCCCTCGTCGCGCAACTCTCAATTATCCTGAAATTGATCCTTCACGCTTGCGCTTATACATTTGCGCCGACAACTTTGACCGACGATCCGGGCTTCGATCCAGCCGTACCGTTCCTGACTTGTCTCGCGCCTTCAGATCCGCCTTCATGCTTCGATGAGAAGCAAAATATAAAGCAATCGTTCCGACGGAGCTAAATTACTACAGCATAAAGAACGAAGGGGAAATTTGGATTTCGAAACAAAAAAGGGAGGGGTGCAACACGGGGATTTCCCAGGGGGTCACCTAGGGGTGTCAGCGGGCCGGGTCCGGGCCGGAAATCATTATTCCGGACCCGGATCCGATCCGTTTACCCGACGGGCCTTTTATTCTGTGTTCCGGACCCGGCGAGTCTCGGATCCGGGTCGGGTCTACCCGAACAAATTTGCCAAAATTTATAATTTCTAACAAAAAAGAGAAAAAGATATATTTGTAAACTAATTTCTAACTAATGCAAAGAAAAAACCAAATAAGAAAATAAATCAAATTGATTTTACTCAAATACATCATCCTAATCAAATTATATTGATAATATTTATATTTTTTAAATTATTAAATCATTTATATCCGGATCCGGGTCTAATACGGGTCGGAATACAATATTCCGTATCCGACCCGTTTTTTTGTTTGAAAAAACGGATCCGGATTCGGGTAACGGAATTAAATCCCTACCCATACTCGCAATAATTTCAGCGATCCGATCCGGATCCGGGTCTAGACCCGACCCGTTGACAGGCCTAGGGTCACCCATCCTAGTACTACTGTCGCCCAAGCACGCTTAACTTCGGAGTTCTGAAGGGATCCGGTGCATTAGTGCTGGTATGATCGCACCCGCCATGTTCCTTTCGCTTTATTCTTTTAAACTGCCACGTCCTGTGAAGCAGTTTGGCTTTTCTGGACCCGAATTCATTCTAAGCGTCAATTCATGAATTTCCTCTCATCCTTTTATTTATTTACTTTTATATTTTTTTCTTGTTGATTTGCACCTTTTTTTTTCCCTCGTCGCACAACTCTCAGTTATCCTGAAATTGATCCTTCACGCTTGCGCTTATACATTTGTGCCGACAACTTTGACCGACGATCCGGGCTTCGATCCAGCCGTACCGTTCCTGACTTGTCTCGCGCCTTCAGATCCGCCTTCATGCTTCGATAAGAAGCAAAATATAAAGCAATCGTTCCGACGGAGCTAAATTACTACAGCATAAAGAACGAAGGGGAAATTTGGATTTCGAAACAAAAAAGTGTGGGGTGCAACACGAGGACTTCCCAGGGGGTCACCCATCCTAGTACTACTCTCGCCCAAGCACGCTTAACTTCGGAGTTCTGATGGGATCCGGTGCATTAGTGCTGGTATGATCGCACCCGCCATGTTCCTTTCGCTTTATTCTTTTAAACTGCCCCGTCCTGTGAAGCAGTGTGGGTTTTTTGGACCCGAATTCATTTTAAGCGTCAATTCAAGAATTTCCCCTCATCCTTTTATTTATTTACTTTTACATTTTTTTCTTGTTGATTTGCACCTTTTTTTTTCCCTCGTTGCGCAACTCTCAATTATCCTGAAATTGATCCTTCACGCTTGCGCTTATACATTTGCGCCGACAACTTTGACCGACAATCCGGGCTTCGATCCAGCCGTACCGTTCCTGACTTGTCTCGCGCCTTCAGATCCGCCTTCATGCTTCGATGAGAAGCAAAATATAAAGCAATCGTTCCGACGGAGCTAAGTTACTACAGCATAAAGAACGAAGGGGAAATTTGGATTTCGAAACAAAAAAGGGAGGGGTGCAACACGAGGATTTCCCAGGGGGTCACCTAGGGTGTCAGCGGGCCGGGTCCGGGCCGGAATTCATTATTCCGGACCCGGATCCGACCCGTTTACCCGACGGGCCTTTTATTCTGTGTTCCGGATCCGGACCCGGCGAGTCTCGGATCCGGGTCGGGTCTACCCGAACAAATTTGCCAAAATTTATAATTTCTGACAAAAAAGAGAAAAAGATATATTTGTAAACTAATTTCTAACTAATGCAAAGAAAAAACCAAATAAGAAAATAAATCAAATTGATTTTACTCAAATACATCATCCTAATCAAATTATATTGATAATATTTATATTTTTTAAATTATTAAATCATTTATATCCGGATCCGGGTCTAATACGGGTCGGAATACAATATTCCGTATCCGACCCGTTTTTTTGTTTGAAAAAACGGATCCGGATTCGGATAACGGAATTAAATCCCTACCCATACTCGCAATAATTTCAGCGATCCGATCCGGATCCGGGTCTAGACCCGACCCGTTGACAGGCCTAGGGTCACCCATCCTAGTACTACTGTCGCCCAAGCACGCTTAACTTCGGAGTTCTGAAGGGATCCGGTGCATTAGTGCTGGTATGATCGCACCCGCCATGTTCCTTTCGCTTTATTCTTTTAAACTGCCACGTCCTGTGAAGCAGTTTGGCTTTTCTGGACCCGAATTCATTCTAAGCGTCAATTCATGAATTTCCTCTCATCCTTTTATTTATTTACTTTTATATTTTTTTCTTGTTGATTTGCACCTTTTTTTTTCCCTCGTCGCACAACTCTCAGTTATCCTGAAATTGATCCTTCACGCTTGCGCTTATACATTTGCGCCGACAACTTTGACCGACGATCCGGGCTTCGATCCAGCCGTACCGTTCCTGACTTGTCTCGCGCCTTCAGATCCGCCTTCATGCTTCGATAAGAAGCAAAATATAAAGCAATCGTTCCGACGGAGCTAAATTACTACAGCATAAAGAACGAAGGGGAAATTTGGATTTCGAAACAAAAAAGTGTGGGGTGCAACACGAGGACTTCCCAGGGGGTCACCCATCCTAGTACTACTCTCGCCCAAGCACGCTTAACTTCGGAGTTCTGATGGGATCCGGTGCATTAGTGCTGGTATGATCGCACCCGCCATGTTCCTTTCGCTTTATTCTTTTAAACTGCCCCGTCCTGTGAAGCAGTGTGGGTTTTTTGGACCCGAATTCATTTTAAGCGTCAATTCAAGAATTTCCCCTCATCCTTTTATTTATTTACTTTTACATTTTTTTCTTGTTGATTTGCACCTTTTTTTTTCCCTCGTTGCGCAACTCTCAATTATCCCGAAATTGATCCTTCACGCTTGCGCTTATACATTTGCGCCGACAACTTTGACCGACGATCCGGGCTTCGATCCAGCCGTACCGTTCCTGACTTGTCTCGCGCGTTCAGATCCGCCTTCATGCTTCGATGAGAAGCAAAATATAAAGCAATCGGTCCGACGGAGCTAAATTACTACAGCATAAAGAACGAAGGGGAAATTTGGATTTCGAAACAAAAAAGGGAGGGGTGCAACACGAGGATTTCCCAAGGGGTCACCTAGGGGTGTCAGCGGGCCGGGTCCGGGCCGGAATTCATTATTCCGGACCCGGACCCGAATTACTATGCCGGACCCGGATCCGACCCGTTTACCCGACGGGCCTTTTATTCTGTGTTCCGGATCCGGACCCGGCGAGTCTCGGATCCGGGTCGGGTCTACCCGAACAAATTTGCCAAAATTTATAATTTCTGACAAAAAAGAGAAAAAGATATATTTGTAAACTAATTTCTAACTAATGCAAAGAAAAAACCAAATAAGAAAATAAATCAAATTGATTTTACTCAAATATATCATCCTAATCAAATTATATTGATAATATTTATATTTTTTAAATTATTAAATCATTTATATCCGGATCCGGGTCTAATACGGGTCGGAATACTATATTCCGTATCCGACACGTTTTTTTGTTTGAAAAAACGGATCCGGATCCGGGTAACGGAATTAAATCCCTACCCATACCCGCAATAATTTCAGCGATCCGATCCGGATCCGGGTCTAGACCCGACCCGTTGACAGGCCTAGGGTCACCCATCCTAGTACTACTGTCGCCCAAGCACGCTTAACTTCGGAGTTCTGATGGGATCCGGTGCATTAGTGCTGGTATGATCGCACCCGCCATGTTCCTTTCGCTTTATTCTTTTAAACTGCCACGTCCTGTGAAGCAGTTTGGCTTTTCAGGACCCGAATTCATTCTAAGCGTCAATTCATGAATTTCCTCTCATCCTTTTATTTATTTACTTTTATATTTTTTTCTTGTTGATTTGCACCTTTTTTTTTCCCTCGTCGCACAACTCTCAATTATCCTGAAATTGATCCTTCACGCTTGCGCTTATACATTTGCGCCGACAACTTTGACCGACGATCCGGGCTTCGATCCAGCCGTACCGTTCCTGACTTGTCTCGCGCCTTCAGATCCGCCTTCATGCTTCGATGAGAAGCAAAATATAAAGCAATCGTTCCGACGGAGCTAAGTTACTACAGCATAAAGAACGAAGGGGAAATTTGGATTTCGAAACAAAAAAGGGAGGGGTGCAACACGAGGAGTTCCCAGGGGGTCACCTAGGGTGTCAGCGGGCCGGGTCCGGGCCGGAATTCATTATTCCGGACCCGGATCCGACCCGTTTACCCGACGGGCCTTTTATTCTGTGTTCCGGATCCGGACCCGGCGAGTCTCGGATCCGGGTCGGGTCTACCCGAACAAATTTGCCAAAATTTATAATTTCTGACAAAAAAGAGAAAAAGATATATTTGTAAACTAATTTCTAACTAATGCAAAGAAAAAACCAAATAAGAAAATAAATCAAATTGATTTTACTCAAATACATCATCCTAATCAAATTATATTGATAATATATATATTTTTTAAATTATTAAATCATTTATATCCGGATCCGGATCTAATACGGGTCGGAATACTATATTCCGTATCCGACCCGTTTTTTTGTTTGAAAAAACGGATCCGGATCCGGGTAACGGAATTAAATCCCTACCCATACCCGCAATAATTTCAGCGATCCGATCCGGATCCGGGTCTAGACCCGACCCGTTGACAGGCCTAGGGTCACCCATCCTAGTACTACTGTCGCCCAAGCACGCTTAACTTCAGAGTTCTGATGGGATCCGGGGCATTAGTGCTGGTATGATCGCACCCGCCATGTTCCTTTCGTTTTATTCTTTTAAACTGCCACGCCCTGTGAAGCAGTTTGGCTTTTCTGGACCCGAATTCATTCTAAGCGTCAATTCATGAATTTCCTCTCATCCTTTTATTTATTTACTTTTATATTTTTTTCTTGTTGATTTGCACCTTTTTTTTTCCCTCGTCGCACAACTCTCAGTTATCCCGAAATTGATCCTTCACGCTTGCGCTTATACATTTGCGCCGACAACTTTGACCGACGATCCGGGCTTCGATCCAGCCGTACCGTTCCTGACTTGTCTCGCGCCTTCAGATCCGCCTTCATGCTTCGATAAGAAGCAAAATATAAAGCAATCGTTCCGACGGAGCTAAATTACTACAGCATCAAGAACGAAGGGGAAATTTGGATTTCGAAACAAAAAAGGGAGGGGTGCAACACGAGGACTTCCCAGGGGGTCACCCATCCTAGTACTACTCTCGCCCAAGCACGCTTAACTTCGGAGTTCTGATGGGATCCGGTGCATTAGTGCTGGTATGATCGCACCCGCCATGTTCTTTTCGCTTTATTCTTTTAAACTGCCCCGTCCTGTGAAGCAGTGTGGCTTTTCTGGACCCGAATTCATTTTAAGCGTCAATTCAAGAATTTCCCCTCATCCTTTTATTTATTTACTTTTACATTTTTTTCTTGTTGATTTGCACCTTTTTTTTTCCCTCGTCGCGCAACTCTCAATTATCCTGAAATTGATCCTTCACGCTTGCGCAAATATAAAGCAATCGTTCCGACGGAGCTAAATTACTACAGCATAAAGAACGAAGGGGAAATTTGGATTTCGAAACAAAAAAGGGAGGGGTGCAACACGAGGACTTCCCAGGGGGTCACCCATCCTAGTACTACTCTCGCCCAAGCACGCTTAACTTCGGAGTTCTGATGGGATCCGGTGCATTAGTGCTGGTATGATCGCACCCACCATGTTCCTTTCGCTTTATTCTTTTAAACTGCCCCGTCCTGTGAAGCAGTGTGGCTTTTCTGGACCCGAATTCATTTTAAGCGTCAATTCAAGAATTTCCCCTCATCCTTTTATTTATTTACTTTTACATTTTTTTCTTGTTGATTTGCACCATTTTTTTTTCCCTCGTCGCGCAACTCTCAATTATCCTGAAATTGATCCTTCACGCTTGCGCTTATACATTTGCGCCGACAACTTTGACCGACGAACCGGGCTTCGATCCAGCCGTACCGTTCCTGACTTGTCTCGCGCCTTCAGATCCGCCTTCATGCTTCGATGAGAAGCAAAATATAAAGCAATCGTTCCGACGGAGCTAAATTACTACAGCATAAAGAACGAAGGGAAAATTTGGATTTCGAAACAAAAAAGGGAGGGGTGCAACACGAGGATTTCCCAGGGGGTCACCTAGGGGTGTCAACGGGCCGGGTCCGGGCCGGAATTCATTATTCCGGACCCGGACCCGGAGCCGACCCGTTTACCCGACGGGTCTTTTATTCGGTGTTCCGGATCCGGACCCGGCGAGTCTCGGATCCGGGTCGGGTCTACCCGAACAAATTTGCCGAAATTTATAATTTCTAACAAAAAAGAGAAAAAGATATATTTGTAAACAAATTTCTAGCTAATGCAAAGAAAAAACCAAATAAGAAAATAAATCAAATTGATTTTACTCAAATACATCATCCTAATCAAATTATATTGATAATATATATTTTTTATAAATTATTAAATCATTTATATCCGGATCCGGGTCTAATACGGGTCGGAATACTATATTCCGTATCCGACCCGTTTTTTTGTTTGAAAAAACGGATCCGGATCCGGATAACGGAATTAAATCCCTACCCATACCCGCAAAAATTTCAGGGATCCGATCCGGATCCGGGTGTAGACCCGACCCGTTGACCGGCCTAGGGTCACCCATCCTAGTACTACTGTCGCCCAAGCACGCTTAACTTCGAAGTTCTGATGGGATCCGGTGCATTAGTGCTGGTATGATCGCACCCGCCATGTTCCTTTCGCTTTATTCTTTTAAACTGCCCCGTCCTGTGAAGCAGTGTGGCTTTTCTGGACCCGAATTCATTTTAAGCGTCAATTCAAGAATTTCCCCTCATCCTTTTATTTATTTACTTTTACATTTTTTTCTTGTTGATTTGCACCATTTTTTTTTCCCTCGTCGCGCAACTCTCAATTATCCTGAAATTGATCCTTCACGCTTGCGCTTATACATTTGCGCCGACAACTTTGACCGACGAACCGGGCTTCGATCCAGCCGTACCGTTCCTGACTTGTCTCGCGCCTTCAGATCCGCCTTCATGCTTCGATGAGAAGCAAAATATAAAGCAATCGTTCCGACGGAGCTAAATTACTACAGCATAAAGAACGAAGGGAAAATTTGGATTTCGAAACAAAAAAGGGAGGGGTGCAACACGAGGATTTCCCAGGGGGTCACCTAGGGGTGTCAACGGGCCGGGTCCGGGCCGGAATTCATTATTCCGGACCCGGACCCGGAGCCGACCCGTTTACCCGACGGGTCTTTTATTCGGTGTTCCGGATCCGGACCCGGCGAGTCTCGGATCCGGGTCGGGTCTACCCGAACAAATTTGCCGAAATTTATAATTTCTAACAAAAAAGAGAAAAAGATATATTTGTAAACAAATTTCTAGCTAATGCAAAGAAAAAACCAAATAAGAAAATAAATCAAATTGATTTTACTCAAATACATCATCCTAATCAAATTATATTGATAATATATATTTTTTATAAATTATTAAATCATTTATATCCGGATCCGGTTCTAATACGGGTCGGAATACTATATTCCGTATCCGACCCGTTTTTTTGTTTGAAAAAACGGATCCGGATCCGGATAACGGAATTAAATCCCTACCCATACCCGCAAAAATTTCAGGGATCCGATCCGGATCCGGGTGTAGACCCGACCCGTTGACCGGCCTAGGGTCACCCATCCTAGTACTACTGTCGCCCAAGCACGCTTAACTTCGAAGTTCTGATGGGATCCGGTGCATTAGTGCTGGTATGATCGCACCCGCCATGTTCCTTTCGCTTTATTCTTTTAAACCGCCACGTCCTGTGAAGCAGTTTGGCTTTTCTGGACCCGAATTCATTCTAAGCGTCAATTCATGAATTTCCTCTCATCCTTTTATTTATTTACTTTTATATTTTTTTCTTGTTGCTTTGCACCTTTTTTTTCCCTCGTCGCACAACTCTCAATTATCCTGAAATTGATCCTTCACGCTTGCGCTTATGCATTTGCGCCGACAACATTGACCGACGATCCGGGCTTCGATTCAGCCGTACCGTTCCTGACTTGTCTCGCGCCTTCAGATCCGCCTTCATGCTTCGATGAGAAGCAAAATATAAAGCAATCGTTCCGACGGAGCTAAATTACTACAGCATAAAGAACGAAGGGAAAATTTGGATTTCGAAACAAAAAAGGGAGGGGTGCAACACGAGGATTTCCCAGGGGGTCACCTAGGGGTGTCAACGGGCCGGATCCGGGCCGGAATTCTTTATTCCGGACCCGGACCCGGATCCGACCCGTTTACCCGACGGGTCTTTTATTCGGTGTTCCGGATCCGGACCCGGCGAGTCTCGGATCCGGGTCGGGTCTACCCGAACAAATTTGCCAAAATTTATAATTTCTAACAAAAAAGAGAAAAAGATATATTTGTAAACTAATTTCTAGCTAAAGCAAAGAAAAAACCAAATAAGAAAATAAATCAAATTGATTTTACTCAAATACATCATCCTAATCAAATTATATTGATAATATATATTTTTTATAAATTATTAAATCATTTATATCCGGATCCGGGTCTAGTACGGGTCGGAATACTATATTCCGTATCCGACCCGTTTTTTTGTTTGAAAAAACGGATCCGGATCCGGATAACGGAATTAAATCCCTACCCATACCAGCAAAAATTTCAGGGATCCGATCCGGATCCGGGTGTAGACCCGACCCGTTGACCGGCCTAGGGTCACCCATCCTAGTACTACTGTCGCCCAAGCACGCTTAACTTCGAAGTTCTGATGGGATCCGGTGCATTAGTGCTGGTATGATCGCACCCGCCATGTTCCTTTCGCTTTATTCTTTTAAACTGCCACGTCCTGTGAAGCAGTTTGGCTTTTCTGGACCCGAATTCATTCTAAGCGTCAATTCATGAATTTCCTCTCATCCTTTTATTTATTTACTTTTATATTTTTTTCTTGTTGCTTTGCACCTTTTTTTTCCCTCGTCGCACAACTCTCAATTATCCTGAAATTGATCCTTCACGCTTGCGCTTATACATTTGCGCCGACAACTTTGACCGACGATCCGGGCTTCGATCCAGCCGTACCGTTCCTGACTTGTCTCGCGCCTTCAGATCCGCCTTCATGCTTCGATAAGAAGCAAAATATAAAGCAATCGTTCCGACGGAGCTAAATTACTACAGCATAAAGAACGAAGGGGAAATTTGGATTTCGAAACAAAAAAGGGAGGGGTGCAACACGAGGACTTCCCAGGGGGTCACCCATCCTAGTACTACTCTCGCCCAAGCACGCTTAACTTCGGAGTTCTGATGGGATCCGGTGCATTAGTGCTGGTATGATCGCACCCACCATGTTCCTTTCGCTTTATTCTTTTAAACTGCCCCGTCCTGTGAAGCAGTGTGGCTTTTCTGGACCCGAATTCATTTTAAGCGTCAATTCAAGAATTTCCCCTCATCCTTTTATTTATTTACTTTTACATTTTTTTCTTGTTGATTTGCACCATTTTTTTTTCCCTCGTCGCGCAACTCTCAATTATCCTGAAATTGATCCTTCACGCTTGCGCTTATACATTTGCGCCGACAACTTTGACCGACGAACCGGGCTTCGATCCAGCCGTACCGTTCCTGACTTGTCTCGCGCCTTCAGATCCGCCTTCATGCTTCGATGAGAAGCAAAATATAAAGCAATCGTTCCGACGGAGCTAAATTACTACAGCATAAAGAACGAAGGGAAAATTTGGATTTCGAAACAAAAAAGGGAGGGGTGCAACACGAGGATTTCCCAGGGGGTCACCTAGGGGTGTCAACGGGCCGGGTCCGGGCCGGAATTCATTATTCCGGACCCGGACCCGGAGCCGACCCGTTTACCCGACGGGTCTTTTATTCGGTGTTCCGGATCCGGACCCGGCGAGTCTCGGATCCGGGTCGGGTCTACCCGAACAAATTTGCCGAAATTTATAATTTCTAACAAAAAAGAGAAAAAGATATATTTGTAAACAAATTTCTAGCTAATGCAAAGAAAAAACCAAATAAGAAAATAAATCAAATTGATTTTACTCAAATACATCATCCTAATCAAATTATATTGATAATATATATTTTTTATAAATTATTAAATCATTTATATCCGGATCCGGTTCTAATACGGGTCGGAATACTATATTCCGTATCCGACCCGTTTTTTTGTTTGAAAAAACGGATCCGGATCCGGATAACGGAATTAAATCCCTACCCATACCCGAAAAAATTTCAGCGATCCGATCCGGATCCGGGTCTAGACCCGACCCGTTGACAGGCCTAGGGTCACCCATCCTAGTACTACTGTCGCCCAAGCACGCTTAACTTCGGAGTTCTGATGGGATCCGGTGCATTAGTGCTGGTATGATCGCACCCGCCATGTTCCTTTCGCTTTATTCTTTTAAACTGCCACGTCCTGTGAAGCAGTTTGGCTTTTCTGGACCCGAATTCATTCTAAGCGTCAATTCATGAATTTCCTCTCATCCTTTTATTTATTTACTTTTATATTTTTTTCTTGTTGCTTTGCACCTTTTTTTTCCCTCGTCGCACAACTCTCAATTATCCTGAAATTGATCCTTCACGCTTGCGCTTATACATTTGCGCCGACAACTTTGACCGACGATCCGGGCTTCGATCCAGCCGTACCGTTCCTGACTTGTCTCGCGCCTTCAGATCCGCCTTCATGCTTCGATGAGAAGCAAAATATCAAGCAATCGTTCCGACGGAGCTAAATTACTACAGCATAAAGAACGAAGGGGAAATTTGGATTTCGAAACAAAAAAGGGAGGGGTGCAACACGAGGACTTCCCAGGGGGTCACCCATCCTAGTACTACTCTCGCCCAAGCACGCTTAACTTCGGAGTTCTGATGGGATCCGGTGCATTAGTGCTGGTATGATCGCACCCGCCATGTTCCTTTCGCTTTATTCTTTTAAACTGCCCCGTCCTGTGAAGCAGTGTGGCTTTTCTGGACCCGAATTCATTTTAAGCGTCAATTCAAGAATTTCCCCTCATCCTTTTATTTATTTACTTTTACATTTTTTTCTTGTTGATTTGCACCATTTTTTTTTCCCTCGTCGCGCAACTCTCAATTATCCTGAAATTGATCCTTCACGCTTGCGCTTATACATTTGCGCCGACAACTTTGACCGACGATCCGGGCTTCGATCCAGCCGTACCGTTCCTGACTTGTCTCGCGCCTTCAGATCCGCCTTCATGCTTCGATGAGAAGCAAAATATAAAGCAATCGTTCCGACGGAGCTAAATTACTACAGCATAAAGAACGAAGGGAAAATTTGGATTTCGAAACAAAAAAGGGAGGGGTGCAACACGAGGATTTCCCAGGGGGTCACCTAGGGGTGTCAACGGGCCGGGTCCGGGCCGGAATTCATTATTCCGGACCCGGACCCGGAGCCGACCCGTTTACCCGACGGGTCTTTTATTCGGTGTTCCGGATCCGGACCCGGCGAGTCTCGGATCCGGGTCGGGTCTACCCGAACAAATTTGCCGAAATTTATAATTTCTAACAAAAAAGAGAAAAAGATATATTTGTAAACAAATTTCTAGCTAATGCAAAGAAAAAACCAAATAAGAAAATAAATCAAATTGATTTTACTCAAATACATCATCCTAATCAAATTATATTGATAATATATATTTTTTATAAATTATTAAATCATTTATATCCGAATCCGGGTCTAATACGGGTCGGAATACTATATTCCGTATCCGACCCGTTTTTTTGTTTGAAAAAACGGATCCGGATCCGGATAACGGAATTAAATCCCTACCCATACCCGCAAAAATTTCAGGGATCCGATCCGGATCCGGGTGTAGACCCGACCCGTTGACCGGCCTAGGGTCACCCATCCTAGTACTACTGTCGCCCAAGCACGCTTAACTTCGAAGTTCTGATGGGATCCGGTGCATTAGTGCTGGTATGATCGCACCCGCCATGTTCCTTTCGCTTTATTCTTTTAAACTGCCACGTCCTGTGAAGCAGTTTGGCTTTTCTGGACCCGAATTCATTCTAAGCGTCAATTCATGAATTTCCTCTCATCCTTTTATTTATTTACTTTTATATTTTTTTCTTGTTGCTTTGCACCTTTTTTTTCCCTCGTCGCACAACTCTCAATTATCCTGAAATTGATCCTTCACGCTTGCGCTTATACATTTGCGCCGACAACTTTGACCGACGATCCGGGCTTCGATCCAGCCGTACCGTTCCTGACTTGTCTCGCGCCTTCAGATCCGCCTTCATGCTTCGATGAGAAGCAAAATATAAAGCAATCGTTCCGACGGAGCTAAATTACTACAGCATAAAGAACGAAGGGAAAATTTGGATTTCGAAACAAAAAAGGGAGGGGTGCAACACGAGGATTTCCCAGGGGGTCACCTAGGGGTGTCAACGGGCCGGGTCCGGGCCGGAATTCATTATTCCGGACCCGGACCCGGAGCCGACCCGTTTACCCGACGGGTCTTTTATTCGGTGTTCCGGATCCGGACCCGGCGAGTCTCGGATCCGGGTCGGGTCTACCCGAACAAATTTGCCAAAATTTATAATTTCTAACAAAAAAGAGAAAAAGATATATTTGTAAACTAATTTCTAGCTAATGCAAAGAAAAAACCAAATAAGAAAATAAATCAAATTGATTTTACTCAAATACATCATCCTAATCAAATTATATTGATAATATATATTTTTTATAAATTATTAAATCATTTATATCCGGATCCGGGTCTAATACGGGTCGGAATACTATATTCCGTATCCGACCCGTTTTTTTGTTTGAAAAAACGGATCCGGATCCGGATAACGGAATTAAATCCCTACCCATACCCGCAAAAATTTCAGGGATCCGATCCGGATCCGGGTGTAGACCCGACCCGTTGACCGGCCTAGGGTCACCCATCCTAGTACTACTGTCGCCCAAGCACGCTTAACTTCGAAGTTCTGATGGGATCCGGTGCATTAGTGCTGGTATGATCGCACCCGCCATGTTCCTTTCGCTTTATTCTTTTAAACCGCCACGTCCTGTGAAGCAGTTTGGCTTTTCTGGACCCGAATTCATTCTAAGCGTCAATTCATGAATTTCCTCTCATCCTTTTATTTATTTACTTTTATATTTTTTTCTTGTTGCTTTGCACCTTTTTTTTCCCTCGTCGCACAACTCTCAATTATCCTGAAATTGATCCTTCACGCTTGCGCTTATGCATTTGCGCCGACAACATTGACCGACGATCCGGGCTTCGATTCAGCCGTACCGTTCCTGACTTGTCTCGCGCCTTCAGATCCGCCTTCATGCTTCGATGAGAAGCAAAATATAAAGCAATCGTTCCGACGGAGCTAAATTACTACAGCATAAAGAACGAAGGGAAAATTTGGATTTCGAAACAAAAAAGGGAGGGGTGCAACACGAGGATTTCCCAGGGGGTCACCTAGGGGTGTCAACGGGCCGGATCCGGGCCGGAATTCTTTATTCCGGACCCGGACCCGGATCCGACCCGTTTACCCGACGGGTCTTTTATTCGGTGTTCCGGATCCGGACCCGGCGAGTCTCGGATCCGGGTCGGGTCTACCCGAACAAATTTGCCAAAATTTATAATTTCTAACAAAAAAGAGAAAAAGATATATTTGTAAACTAATTTCTAGCTAAAGCAAAGAAAAAACCAAATAAGAAAATAAATCAAATTGATTTTACTCAAATACATCATTCTAATCAAATTATATTGATAATATATATTTTTTATAAATTATTAAATCATTTATATCCGGATCCGGGTCTAGTACGGGTCGGAATACTATATTCCGTATCCGACCCGTTTTTTTGTTTGAAAAAACGGATCCGGATCCGGATAACGGAATTAAATCCCTACCCATACCAGCAAAAATTTCAGGGATCCGATCCGGATCCGGGTGTAGACCCGACCCGTTGACCGGCCTAGGGTCACCCATCCTAGTACTACTGTCGCCCAAGCACGCTTAACTTCGAAGTTCTGATGGGATCCGGTGCATTAGTGCTGGTATGATCGCACCCGCCATGTTCCTTTCGCTTTATTCTTTTAAACTGCCACGTCCTGTGAAGCAGTTTGGCTTTTCTGGACCCGAATTCATTCTAAGCGTCAATTCATGAATTTCCTCTCATCCTTTTATTTATTTACTTTTATATTTTTTTCTTGTTGCTTTGCACCTTTTTTTTCCCTCGTCGCACAACTCTCAATTATCCTGAAATTGATCCTTCACGCTTGCGCTTATACATTTGCGCCGACAACTTTGACCGACGATCCGGGCTTCGATCCAGCCGTACCGTTCCTGACTTGTCTCGCGCCTTCAGATCCGCCTTCATGCTTCGATAAGAAGCAAAATATAAAGCAATCGTTCCGACGGAGCTAAATTACTACAGCATAAAGAACGAAGGGAAAATTTGGATTTCGAAACAAAAAAGGGAGGGGTGCAACACGAGGACTTCCCAGGGGGTCACCCATCCTAGTACTACTCTCGCCCAAGCACGCTTAACTTCGGAGTTCTGATGGGATCCGGTGCATTAGTGCTGGTATGATCGCACCCACCATGTTCCTTTCGCTTTATTCTTTTAAACTGCCCCGTCCTGTGAAGCAGTGTGGCTTTTCTGGACCCGAATTCATTTTAAGCGTCAATTCAAGAATTTCCCCTCATCCTTTTATTTATTTACTTTTACATTTTTTTCTTGTTGATTTGCACCATTTTTTTTTCCCTCGTCGCGCAACTCTCAATTATCCTGAAATTGATCCTTCACGCTTGCGCTTATACATTTGCGCCGACAACTTTGACCGACGAACCGGGCTTCGATCCAGCCGTACCGTTCCTGACTTGTCTCGCGCCTTCAGATCCGCCTTCATGCTTCGATGAGAAGCAAAATATAAAGCAATCGTTCCGACGGAGCTAAATTACTACAGCATAAAGAACGAAGGGAAAATTTGGATTTCGAAACAAAAAAGGGAGGGGTGCAACACGAGGATTTCCCAGGGGGTCACCTAGGGGTGTCAACGGGCCGGGTCCGGGCCGGAATTCATTATTCCGGACCCGGACCCGGAGCCGACACGTTTACCCGACGGGTCTTTTATTCGGTGTTCCGGATCCGGACCCGGCGAGTCTCGGATCCGGGTCGGGTCTACCCGAACAAATTTGCCGAAATTTATAATTTCTAACAAAAAAGAGAAAAAGATATATTTGTAAACAAATTTCTAGCTAATGCAAAGAAAAAACCAAATAAGAAAATAAATCAAATTGATTTTACTCAAATACATCATCCTAATCAAATTATATTGATAATATATATTTTTTATAAATTATTAAATCATTTATATCCGGATCCGGGTCTAATACGGGTCGGAATACTATATTCCGTATCCGACCCGTTTTTTTGTTTGAAAAAACGGATCCGGATCCGGATAACGGAATTAAATCCCTACCCATACCCGCAAAAATTTCAGGGATCCGATCCGGATCCGGGTGTAGACCCGACCCGTTGACCGGCCTAGGGTCACCCATCCTAGTACTACTGTCGCCCAAGCACGCTTAACTTCGAAGTTCTGATGGGATCCGGTGCATTAGTGCTGGTATGATCGCACCCGCCATGTTCCTTTCGCTTTATTCTTTTAAACTGCCCCGTCCTGTGAAGCAGTGTGGCTTTTCTGGACCCGAATTCATTTTAAGCGTCAATTCAAGAATTTCCCCTCATCCTTTTATTTATTTACTTTTACATTTTTTTCTTGTTGATTTGCACCATTTTTTTTTCCCTCGTCGCGCAACTCTCAATTATCCTGAAATTGATCCTTCACGCTTGCGCTTATACATTTGCGCCGACAACTTTGACCGACGATCCGGGCTTCGATCCAGCCGTACCGTTCCTGACTTGTCTCGCGCCTTCAGATCCGCCTTCATGCTTCGATGAGAAGCAAAATATAAAGCAATCGTTCCGACGGAGCTAAATTACTACAGCATAAAGAACGAAGGGAAAATTTGGATTTCGAAACAAAAAAGGGAGGGGTGCAACACGAGGATTTCCCAGGGGGTCACCTAGGGGTGTCAACGGGCCGGGTCCGGGCCGGAATTCATTATTCCGGACCCGGACCCGGAGCCGACCCGTTTACCCGACGGGTCTTTTATTCGGTGTTCCGGATCCGGACCCGGCGAGTCTCGGATCCGGGTCGGGTCTACCCGAACAAATTTGCCGAAATTTATAATTTCTAACAAAAAAGAGAAAAAGATATATTTGTAAACAAATTTCTAGCTAATGCAAAGAAAAAACCAAATAAGAAAATAAATCAAATTGATTTTACTCAAATACATCATCCTAATCAAATTATATTGATAATATATATTTTTTATAAATTATTAAATCATTTATATCCGAATCCGGGTCTAATACGGGTCGGAATACTATATTCCGTATCCGACCCGTTTTTTTGTTTGAAAAAACGGATCCGGATCCGGATAACGGAATTAAATCCCTACCCATACCCGCAAAAATTTCAGGGATCCGATCCGGATCCGGGTGTAGACCCGACCCGTTGACCGGCCTAGGGTCACCCATCCTAGTACTACTGTCGCCCAAGCACGCTTAACTTCGAAGTTCTGATGGGATCCGGTGCATTAGTGCTGGTATGATCGCACCCGCCATGTTCCTTTCGCTTTATTCTTTTAAACTGCCCCGTCCTGTGAAGCAGTGTGGCTTTTCTGGACCCGAATTCATTTTAAGCGTCAATTCAAGAATTTCCCCTCATCCTTTTATTTATTTACTTTTACATTTTTTTCTTGTTGATTTGCACCATTTTTTTTTCCCTCGTCGCGCAACTCTCAATTATCCTGAAATTGATCCTTCACGCTTGCGCTTATACATTTGCGCCGACAACTTTGACCGACGAACCGGGCTTCGATCCAGCCGTACCGTTCCTGACTTGTCTCGCGCCTTCAGATCCGCCTTCATGCTTCGATGAGAAGCAAAATATAAAGCAATCGTTCCGACGGAGCTAAATTACTACAGCATAAAGAACGAAGGGAAAATTTGGATTTCGAAACAAAAAAGGGAGGGGTGCAACACGAGGATTTCCCAGGGGGTCACCTAGGGGTGTCAACGGGCCGGGTCCGGGCCGGAATTCATTATTCCGGACCCGGACCCGGAGCCGACCCGTTTACCCGACGGGTCTTTTATTCGGTGTTCCGGATCCGGACCCGGCGAGTCTCGGATCCGGGTCGGGTCTACCCGAACAAATTTGCCGAAATTTATAATTTCTAACAAAAAAGAGAAAAAGATATATTTGTAAACAAATTTCTAGCTAATGCAAAGAAAAAACCAAATAAGAAAATAAATCAAATTGATTTTACTCAAATACATCATCCTAATCAAATTATATTGATAATATATATTTTTTATAAATTATTAAATCATTTATATCCGGATCCGGGTCTAATACGGGTCGGAATACTATATTCCGTATCCGACCCGTTTTTTTGTTTGAAAAAACGGATCCGGATCCGGATAACGGAATTAAATCCCTACCCATACCCGCAAAAATTTCAGGGATCCGATCCGGATCCGGGTGTAGACCCGACCCGTTGACCGGCCTAGGGTCACCCATCCTAGTACTACTGTCGCCCAAGCACGCTTAACTTCGAAGTTCTGATGGGATCCGGTGCATTAGTGCTGGTATGATCGCACCCGCCATGTTCCTTTCGCTTTATTCTTTTAAACCGCCACGTCCTGTGAAGCAGTTTGGCTTTTCTGGACCCGAATTCATTCTAAGCGTCAATTCATGAATTTCCTCTCATCCTTTTATTTATTTACTTTTATATTTTTTTCTTGTTGCTTTGCACCTTTTTTTTCCCTCGTCGCACAACTCTCAATTATCCTGAAATTGATCCTTCACGCTTGCGCTTATGCATTTGCGCCGACAACATTGACCGACGATCCGGGCTTCGATTCAGCCGTACCGTTCCTGACTTGTCTCGCGCCTTCAGATCCGCCTTCATGCTTCGATGAGAAGCAAAATATAAAGCAATCGTTCCGACGGAGCTAAATTACTACAGCATAAAGAACGAAGGGAAAATTTGGATTTCGAAACAAAAAAGGGAGGGGTGCAACACGAGGATTTCCCAGGGGGTCACCTAGGGGTGTCAACGGGCCGGATCCGGGCCGGAATTCTTTATTCCGGACCCGGACCCGGATCCGACCCGTTTACCCGACGGGTCTTTTATTCGGTGTTCCGGATCCGGACCCGGCGAGTCTCGGATCCGGGTCGGGTCTACCCGAACAAATTTGCCAAAATTTATAATTTCTAACAAAAAAGAGAAAAAGATATATTTGTAAACTAATTTCTAGCTAAAGCAAAGAAAAAACCAAATAAGAAAATAAATCAAATTGATTTTACTCAAATACATCATCCTAATCAAATTATATTGATAATATATATTTTTTATAAATTATTAAATCATTTATATCCGGATCCGGGTCTAGTACGGGTCGGAATACTATATTCCGTATCCGACCCGTTTTTTTGTTTGAAAAAACGGATCCGGATCCGGATAACGGAATTAAATCCCTACCCATACCAGCAAAAATTTCAGGGATCCGATCCGGATCCGGGTGTAGACCCGACCCGTTGACCGGCCTAGGGTCACCCATCCTAGTACTACTGTCGCCCAAGCACGCTTAACTTCGAAGTTCTGATGGGATCCGGTGCATTAGTGCTGGTATGATCGCACCCGCCATGTTCCTTTCGCTTTATTCTTTTAAACTGCCACGTCCTGTGAAGCAGTTTGGCTTTTCTGGACCCGAATTCATTCTAAGCGTCAATTCATGAATTTCCTCTCATCCTTTTATTTATTTACTTTTATATTTTTTTCTTGTTGCTTTGCACCTTTTTTTTCCCTCGTCGCACAACTCTCAATTATCCTGAAATTGATCCTTCACGCTTGCGCTTATACATTTGCGCCGACAACTTTGACCGACGATCCGGGCTTCGATCCAGCCGTACCGTTCCTGACTTGTCTCGCGCCTTCAGATCCGCCTTCATGCTTCGATAAGAAGCAAAATATAAAGCAATCGTTCCGACGGAGCTAAATTACTACAGCATAAAGAACGAAGGGGAAATTTGGATTTCGAAACAAAAAAGGGAGGGGTGCAACACGAGGACTTCCCAGGGGGTCACCCATCCTAGTACTACTCTCGCCCAAGCACGCTTAACTTCGGAGTTCTGATGGGATCCGGTGCATTAGTGCTGGTATGATCGCACCCACCATGTTCCTTTCGCTTTATTCTTTTAAACTGCCCCGTCCTGTGAAGCAGTGTGGCTTTTCTGGACCCGAATTCATTTTAAGCGTCAATTCAAGAATTTCCCCTCATCCTTTTATTTATTTACTTTTACATTTTTTTCTTGTTGATTTGCACCATTTTTTTTTCCCTCGTCGCGCAACTCTCAATTATCCTGAAATTGATCCTTCACGCTTGCGCTTATACATTTGCGCCGACAACTTTGACCGACGAACCGGGCTTCGATCCAGCCGTACCGTTCCTGACTTGTCTCGCGCCTTCAGATCCGCCTTCATGCTTCGATGAGAAGCAAAATATAAAGCAATCGTTCCGACGGAGCTAAATTACTACAGCATAAAGAACGAAGGGAAAATTTGGATTTCGAAACAAAAAAGGGAGGGGTGCAACACGAGGATTTCCCAGGGGGTCACCTAGGGGTGTCAACGGGCCGGGTCCGGGCCGGAATTCATTATTCCGGACCCGGACCCGGAGCCGACCCGTTTACCCGACGGGTCTTTTATTCGGTGTTCCGGATCCGGACCCGGCGAGTCTCGGATCCGGGTCGGGTCTACCCGAACAAATTTGCCGAAATTTATAATTTCTAACAAAAAAGAGAAAAAGATATATTTGTAAACAAATTTCTAGCTAATGCAAAGAAAAAACCAAATAAGAAAATAAATCAAATTGATTTTACTCAAATACATCATCCTAATCAAATTATATTGATAATATATATTTTTTATAAATTATTAAATCATTTATATCCGGATCCGGGTCTAATACGGGTCGGAATACTATATTCCGTATCCGACCCGTTTTTTTGTTTGAAAAAACGGATCCGGATCCGGATAACGGAATTAAATCCCTACCCATACCCGCAAAAATTTCAGGGATCCGATCCGGATCCGGGTGTAGACCCGACCCGTTGACCGGTCTAGGGTCACCCATCCTAGTACTACTGTCGCCCAAGCACGCTTAACTTCGAAGTTCTGATGGGATCCGGTGCATTAGTGCTGGTATGATCGCACCCGCCATGTTCCTTTCGCTTTATTCTTTTAAACTGCCCCGTCCTGTGAAGCAGTGTGGCTTTTCTGGACCCGAATTCATTTTAAGCGTCAATTCAAGAATTTCCCCTCATCCTTTTATTTATTTACTTTTACATTTTTTTCTTGTTGATTTGCACCATTTTTTTTTCCCTCGTCGCGCAACTCTCAATTATCCTGAAATTGATCCTTCACGCTTGCGCTTATACATTTGCGCCGACAACTTTGACCGACGAACCGGGCTTCGATCCAGCCGTACCGTTCCTGACTTGTCTCGCGCCTTCAGATCCGCCTTCATGCTTCGATGAGAAGCAAAATATAAAGCAATCGTTCCGACGGAGCTAAATTACTACAGCATAAAGAACGAAGGGAAAATTTGGATTTCGAAACAAAAAAGGGAGGGGTGCAACACGAGGATTTCCCAGGGGGTCACCTAGGGGTGTCAACGGGCCGGGTCCGGGCCGGAATTCATTATTCCGGACCCGGACCCGGAGCCGACCCGTTTACCCGACGGGTCTTTTATTCGGTGTTCCGGATCCGGACCCGGCGAGTCTCGGATCCGGGTCGGGTCTACCCGAACAAATTTGCCGAAATTTATAATTTCTAACAAAAAAGAGAAAAAGATATATTTGTAAACAAATTTCTAGCTAATGCAAAGAAAAAACCAAATAAGAAAATAAATCAAATTGATTTTACTCAAATACATCATCCTAATCAAATTATATTGATAATATATATTTTTTATAAATTATTAAATCATTTATATCCGGATCCGGTTCTAATACGGGTCGGAATACTATATTCCGTATCCGACCCGTTTTTTTGTTTGAAAAAACGGATCCGGATCCGGATAACGGAATTAAATCCCTACCCATACCCGCAAAAATTTCAGGGATCCGATCCGGATCCGGGTGTAGACCCGACCCGTTGACCGGCCTAGGGTCACCCATCCTAGTACTACTGTCGCCCAAGCACGCTTAACTTCGAAGTTCTGATGGGATCCGGTGCATTAGTGCTGGTATGATCGCACCCGCCATGTTCCTTTCGCTTTATTCTTTTAAACCGCCACGTCCTGTGAAGCAGTTTGGCTTTTCTGGACCCGAATTCATTCTAAGCGTCAATTCATGAATTTCCTCTCATCCTTTTATTTATTTACTTTTATATTTTTTTCTTGTTGCTTTGCACCTTTTTTTTCCCTCGTCGCACAACTCTCAATTATCCTGAAATTGATCCTTCACGCTTGCGCTTATGCATTTGCGCCGACAACATTGACCGACGATCCGGGCTTCGATTCAGCCGTACCGTTCCTGACTTGTCTCGCGCCTTCAGATCCGCCTTCATGCTTCGATGAGAAGCAAAATATAAAGCAATCGTTCCGACGGAGCTAAATTACTACAGCATAAAGAACGAAGGGAAAATTTGGATTTCGAAACAAAAAAGGGAGGGGTGCAACACGAGGATTTCCCAGGGGGTCACCTAGGGGTGTCAACGGGCCGGATCCGGGCCGGAATTCTTTATTCCGGACCCGGACCCGGATCCGACCCGTTTACCCGACGGGTCTTTTATTCGGTGTTCCGGATCCGGACCCGGCGAGTCTCGGATCCGGGTCGGGTCTACCCGAACAAATTTGCCAAAATTTATAATTTCTAACAAAAAAGAGAAAAAGATATATTTGTAAACTAATTTCTAGCTAAAGCAAAGAAAAAACCAAATAAGAAAATAAATCAAATTGATTTTACTCAAATACATCATCCTAATCAAATTATATTGATAATATATATTTTTTATAAATTATTAAATCATTTATATCCGGATCCGGGTCTAGTACGGGTCGGAATACTATATTCCGTATCCGACCCGTTTTTTTGTTTGAAAAAACGGATCCGGATCCGGATAACGGAATTAAATCCCTACCCATACCAGCAAAAATTTCAGGGATCCGATCCGGATCCGGGTGTAGACCCGACCCGTTGACCGGCCTAGGGTCACCCATCCTAGTACTACTGTCGCCCAAGCACGCTTAACTTCGAAGTTCTGATGGGATCCGGTGCATTAGTGCTGGTATGATCGCACCCGCCATGTTCCTTTCGCTTTATTCTTTTAAACTGCCACGTCCTGTGAAGCAGTTTGGCTTTTCTGGACCCGAATTCATTCTAAGCGTCAATTCATGAATTTCCTCTCATCCTTTTATTTATTTACTTTTATATTTTTTTCTTGTTGCTTTGCACCTTTTTTTTCCCTCGTCGCACAACTCTCAATTATCCTGAAATTGATCCTTCACGCTTGCGCTTATACATTTGCGCCGACAACTTTGACCGACGATCCGGGCTTCGATCCAGCCGTACCGTTCCTGACTTGTCTCGCGCCTTCAGATCCGCCTTCATGCTTCGATAAGAAGCAAAATATAAAGCAATCGTTCCGACGGAGCTAAATTACTACAGCATAAAGAACGAAGGGGAAATTTGGATTTCGAAACAAAAAAGGGAGGGGTGCAACACGAGGACTTCCCAGGGGGTCACCCATCCTAGTACTACTCTCGCCCAAGCACGCTTAACTTCGGAGTTCTGATGGGATCCGGTGCATTAGTGCTGGTATGATCGCACCCACCATGTTCCTTTCGCTTTATTCTTTTAAACTGCCCCGTCCTGTGAAGCAGTGTGGCTTTTCTGGACCCGAATTCATTTTAAGCGTCAATTCAAGAATTTCCCCTCATCCTTTTATTTATTTACTTTTACATTTTTTTCTTGTTGATTTGCACCATTTTTTTTTCCCTCGTCGCGCAACTCTCAATTATCCTGAAATTGATCCTTCACGCTTGCGCTTATACATTTGCGCCGACAACTTTGACCGACGAACCGGGCTTCGATCCAGCCGTACCGTTCCTGACTTGTCTCGCGCCTTCAGATCCGCCTTCATGCTTCGATGAGAAGCAAAATATAAAGCAATCGTTCCGACGGAGCTAAATTACTACAGCATAAAGAACGAAGGGAAAATTTGGATTTCGAAACAAAAAAGGGAGGGGTGCAACACGAGGATTTCCCAGGGGGTCACCTAGGGGTGTCAACGGGCCGGGTCCGGGCCGGAATTCATTATTCCGGACCCGGACCCGGAGCCGACCCGTTTACCCGACGGGTCTTTTATTCGGTGTTCCGGATCCGGACCCGGCGAGTCTCGGATCCGGGTCGGGTCTACCCGAACAAATTTGCCGAAATTTATAATTTCTAACAAAAAAGAGAAAAAGATATATTTGTAAACAAATTTCTAGCTAATGCAAAGAAAAAACCAAATAAGAAAATAAATCAAATTGATTTTACTCAAATACATCATCCTAATCAAATTATATTGATAATATATATTTTTTATAAATTATTAAATCATTTATATCCGGATCCGGGTCTAATACGGGTCGGAATACTATATTCCGTATCCGACCCGTTTTTTTGTTTGAAAAAACGGATCCGGATCCGGATAACGGAATTAAATCCCTACCCATACCCGCAAAAATTTCAGGGATCCGATCCGGATCCGGGTGTAGACCCGACCCGTTGACCGGCCTAGGGTCACCCATCCTAGTACTACTGTCGCCCAAGCACGCTTAACTTCGAAGTTCTGATGGGATCCGGTGCATTAGTGCTGGTATGATCGCACCCGCCATGTTCCTTTCGCTTTATTCTTTTAAACTGCCCCGTCCTGTGAAGCAGTGTGGCTTTTCTGGACCCGAATTCATTTTAAGCGTCAATTCAAGAATTTCCCCTCATCCTTTTATTTATTTACTTTTACATTTTTTTCTTGTTGATTTGCACCATTTTTTTTTCCCTCGTCGCGCAACTCTCAATTATCCTGAAATTGATCCTTCACGCTTGCGCTTATACATTTGCGCCGACAACTTTGACCGACGAACCGGGCTTCGATCCAGCCGTACCGTTCCTGACTTGTCTCGCGCCTTCAGATCCGCCTTCATGCTTCGATGAGAAGCAAAATATAAAGCAATCGTTCCGACGGAGCTAAATTACTACAGCATAAAGAACGAAGGGAAAATTTGGATTTCGAAACAAAAAAGGGAGGGGTGCAACACGAGGATTTCCCAGGGGGTCACCTAGGGGTGTCAACGGGCCGGGTCCGGGCCGGAATTCATTATTCCGGACCCGGACCCGGAGCCGACCCGTTTACCCGACGGGTCTTTTATTCGGTGTTCCGGATCCGGACCCGGCGAGTCTCGGATCCGGGTCGGGTCTACCCGAACAAATTTGCCGAAATTTATAATTTCTAACAAAAAAGAGAAAAAGATATATTTGTAAACAAATTTCTAGCTAATGCAAAGAAAAAACCAAATAAGAAAATAAATCAAATTGATTTTACTCAAATACATCATCCTAATCAAATTATATTGATAATATATATTTTTTATAAATTATTAAATCATTTATATCCGGATCCGGGTCTAGTACGGGTCGGAATACTATATTCCGTATCCGACCCGTTTTTTTGTTTGAAAAAACGGATCCGGATCCGGATAACGGAATTAAATCCCTACCCATACCATCCGGGCCGGAATTCATTATTCCGGACCCGGACCCGGAGCCGACCCGTTTACCCGACGGGTCTTTTATTCGGTGTTCCGGATCCGGACCCGGCGAGTCTCGGATCCGGGTCGGGTCTACCCGAACAAATTTGCCAAAATTTATAATTTCTAACAAAAAAGAGAAAAAGATATATTTGTAAACTAATTTCTAGCTAATGCAAAGAAAAAACCAAATAAGAAAATAAATCAAATTGATTTTACTCAAATACATCATCCTAATCAAATTATATTGATAATATATATTTTTTATAAATTATTAAATCATTTATATCCGAATCCGGGTCTAATACGGGTCGGAATACTATATTCCGTATCCGACCCGTTTTTTTGTTTGAAAAAACGGATCCGGATCCGGATAACGGAATTAAATCCCTACCCATACCCGCAAAAATTTCAGGGATCCGATCCGGATCCGGGTGTAGACCCGACCCGTTGACCGGCCTAGGGTCACCCATCCTAGTACTACTGTCGCCCAAGCACGCTTAACTTCGAAGTTCTGATGGGATCCGGTGCATTAGTGCTGGTATGATCGCACCCGCCATGTTCCTTTCGCTTTATTCTTTTAAACCGCCACGTCCTGTGAAGCAGTTTGGCTTTTCTGGACCCGAATTCATTCTAAGCGTCAATTCATGAATTTCCTCTCATCCTTTTATTTATTTACTTTTATATTTTTTTCTTGTTGCTTTGCACCTTTTTTTTCCCTCGTCGCACAACTCTCAATTATCCTGAAATTGATCCTTCACGCTTGCGCTTATGCATTTGCGCCGACAACATTGACCGACGATCCGGGCTTCGATTCAGCCGTACCGTTCCTGACTTGTCTCGCGCCTTCAGATCCGCCTTCATGCTTCGATGAGAAGCAAAATATAAAGCAATCGTTCCGACGGAGCTAAATTACTACAGCATAAAGAACGAAGGGAAAATTTGGATTTCGAAACAAAAAAGGGAGGGGTGCAACACGAGGATTTCCCAGGGGGTCACCTAGGGGTGTCAACGGGCCGGATCCGGGCCGGAATTCTTTATTCCGGACCCGGACCCGGATCCGACCCGTTTACCCGACGGGTCTTTTATTCGGTGTTCCGGATCCGGACCCGGCGAGTCTCGGATCCGGGTCGGGTCTACCCGAACAAATTTGCCAAAATTTATAATTTCTAACAAAAAAGAGAAAAAGATATATTTGTAAACTAATTTCTAGCTAAAGCAAAGAAAAAACCAAATAAGAAAATAAATCAAATTGATTTTACTCAAATACATCATCCTAATCAAATTATATTGATAATATATATTTTTTATAAATTATTAAATCATTTATATCCGGATCCGGGTCTAGTACGGGTCGGAATACTATATTCCGTATCCGACCCGTTTTTTTGTTTGAAAAAACGGATCCGGATCCGGATAACGGAATTAAATCCCTACCCATACCAGCAAAAATTTCAGGGATCCGATCCGGATCCGGGTGTAGACCCGACCCGTTGACCGGCCTAGGGTCACCCATCCTAGTACTACTGTCGCCCAAGCACGCTTAACTTCGAAGTTCTGATGGGATCCGGTGCATTAGTGCTGGTATGATCGCACCCGCCATGTTCCTTTCGCTTTATTCTTTTAAACTGCCACGTCCTGTGAAGCAGTTTGGCTTTTCTGGACCCGAATTCATTCTAAGCGTCAATTCATGAATTTCCTCTCATCCTTTTATTTATTTACTTTTATATTTTTTTCTTGTTGCTTTGCACCTTTTTTTTCCCTCGTCGCACAACTCTCAATTATCCTGAAATTGATCCTTCACGCTTGCGCTTATACATTTGCGCCGACAACTTTGACCGACGATCCGGGCTTCGATCCAGCCGTACCGTTCCTGACTTGTCTCGCGCCTTCAGATCCGCCTTCATGCTTCGATAAGAAGCAAAATATAAAGCAATCGTTCCGACGGAGCTAAATTACTACAGCATAAAGAACGAAGGGGAAATTTGGATTTCGAAACAAAAAAGGGAGGGGTGCAACACGAGGACTTCCCAGGGGGTCACCCATCCTAGTACTACTCTCGCCCAAGCACGCTTAACTTCGGAGTTCTGATGGGATCCGGTGCATTAGTGCTGGTATGATCGCACCCACCATGTTCCTTTCGCTTTATTCTTTTAAACTGCCCCGTCCTGTGAAGCAGTGTGGCTTTTCTGGACCCGAATTCATTTTAAGCGTCAATTCAAGAATTTCCCCTCATCCTTTTATTTATTTACTTTTACATTTTTTTCTTGTTGATTTGCACCATTTTTTTTTCCCTCGTCGCGCAACTCTCAATTATCCTGAAATTGATCCTTCACGCTTGCGCTTATACATTTGCGCCGACAACTTTGACCGACGAACCGGGCTTCGATCCAGCCGTACCGTTCCTGACTTGTCTCGCGCCTTCAGATCCGCCTTCATGCTTCGATGAGAAGCAAAATATAAAGCAATCGTTCCGACGGAGCTAAATTACTACAGCATAAAGAACGAAGGGAAAATTTGGATTTCGAAACAAAAAAGGGAGGGGTGCAACACGAGGATTTCCCAGGGGGTCACCTAGGGGTGTCAACGGGCCGGGTCCGGGCCGGAATTCATTATTCCGGACCCGGACCCGGAGCCGACCCGTTTACCCGACGGGTCTTTTATTCGGTGTTCCGGATCCGGACCCGGCGAGTCTCGGATCCGGGTCGGGTCTACCCGAACAAATTTGCCGAAATTTATAATTTCTAACAAAAAAGAGAAAAAGATATATTTGTAAACAAATTTCTAGCTAATGCAAAGAAAAAACCAAATAAGAAAATAAATCAAATTGATTTTACTCAAATACATCATCCTAATCAAATTATATTGATAATATATATTTTTTATAAATTATTAAATCATTTATATCCGGATCCGGGTCTAATACGGGTCGGAATACTATATTCCGTATCCGACCCGTTTTTTTGTTTGAAAAAACGGATCCGGATCCGGATAACGGAATTAAATCCCTACCCATACCCGAAAAAATTTCAGCGATCCGATCCGGATCCGGGTCTAGACCCGACCCGTTGACAGGCCTAGGGTCACCCATCCTAGTACTACTGTCGCCCAAGCACGCTTAACTTCGGAGTTCTGATGGGATCCGGTGCATTAGTGCTGGTATGATCGCACCCGCCATGTTCCTTTCGCTTTATTCTTTTAAACTGCCACGTCCTGTGAAGCAGTTTGGCTTTTCTGGACCCGAATTCATTCTAAGCGTCAATTCATGAATTTCCTCTCATCCTTTTATTTATTTACTTTTATATTTTTTTCTTGTTGCTTTGCACCTTTTTTTTCCCTCGTCGCACAACTCTCAATTATCCTGAAATTGATCCTTCACGCTTGCGCTTATACATTTGCGCCGACAACTTTGACCGACGATCCGGGCTTCGATCCAGCCGTACCGTTCCTGACTTGTCTCGCGCCTTCAGATCCGCCTTCATGCTTCGATGAGAAGCAAAATATCAAGCAATCGTTCCGACGGAGCTAAATTACTACAGCATAAAGAACGAAGGGGAAATTTGGATTTCGAAACAAAAAAGGGAGGGGTGCAACACGAGGACTTCCCAGGGGGTCACCCATCCTAGTACTACTCTCGCCCAAGCACGCTTAACTTCGGAGTTCTGATGGGATCCGGTGCATTAGTGCTGGTATGATCGCACCCGCCATGTTCCTTTCGCTTTATTCTTTTAAACTGCCCCGTCCTGTGAAGCAGTGTGGCTTTTCTGGACCCGAATTCATTTTAAGCGTCAATTCAAGAATTTCCCCTCATCCTTTTATTTATTTACTTTTACATTTTTTTCTTGTTGATTTGCACCATTTTTTTTCCCTCGTCGCGCAACTCTCAATTATCCTGAAATTGATCCTTCACGCTTGCGCTTATACATTTGCGCCGACAACTTTGACCGACGATCCGGGCTTCGATCCAGCCGTACCGTTCCTGACTTGTCTCGCGCCTTCAGATCCGCCTTCATGCTTCGATGAGAAGCAAAATATAAAGCAATCGTTCCGACGGAGCTAAATTACTACAGCATAAAGAACGAAGGGAAAATTTGGATTTCGAAACAAAAAAGGGAGGGGTGCAACACGAGGATTTCCCAGGGGGTCACCTAGGGGTGTCAACGGGCCGGGTCCGGGCCGGAATTCATTATTCCGGACCCGGACCCGGAGCCGACCCGTTTACCCGACGGGTCTTTTATTCGGTGTTCCGGATCCGGACCCGGCGAGTCTCGGATCCGGGTCGGGTCTACCCGAACAAATTTGCCAAAATTTATAATTTCTAACAAAAAAGAGAAAAAGATATATTTGTAAACTAATTTCTAGCTAATGCAAAGAAAAAACCAAATAAGAAAATAAATCAAATTGATTTTACTCAAATACATCATCCTAATCAAATTATATTGATAATATATATTTTTTATAAATTATTAAATCATTTATATCCGAATCCGGGTCTAATACGGGTCGGAATACTATATTCCGTATCCGACCCGTTTTTTTGTTTGAAAAAACGGATCCGGATCCGGATAACGGAATTAAATCCCTACCCATACCCGCAAAAATTTCAGGGATCCGATCCGGATCCGGGTGTAGACCCGACCCGTTGACCGGCCTAGGGTCACCCATCCTAGTACTACTGTCGCCCAAGCACGCTTAACTTCGAAGTTCTGATGGGATCCGGTGCATTAGTGCTGGTATGATCGCACCCGCCATGTTCCTTTCGCTTTATTCTTTTAAACTGCCACGTCCTGTGAAGCAGTTTGGCTTTTCTGGACCCGAATTCATTCTAAGCGTCAATTCATGAATTTCCTCTCATCCTTTTATTTATTTACTTTTATATTTTTTTCTTGTTGCTTTGCACCTTTTTTTTCCCTCGTCGCACAACTCTCAATTATCCTGAAATTGATCCTTCACGCTTGCGCTTATACATTTGCGCCGACAACTTTGACCGACGATCCGGGCTTCGATCCAGCCGTACCGTTCCTGACTTGTCTCGCGCCTTCAGATCCGCCTTCATGCTTCGATGAGAAGCAAAATATAAAGCAATCGTTCCGACGGAGCTAAATTACTACAGCATAAAGAACGAAGGGAAAATTTGGATTTCGAAACAAAAAAGGGAGGGGTGCAACACGAGGATTTCCCAGGGGGTCACCTAGGGGTGTCAACGGGCCGGGTCCGGGCCGGAATTCATTATTCCGGACCCGGACCCGGAGCCGACCCGT
This sequence comes from Coffea arabica, assembly GCF_036785885.1. Classification (NCBI taxonomy): domain Eukaryota; kingdom Viridiplantae; phylum Streptophyta; class Magnoliopsida; order Gentianales; family Rubiaceae; genus Coffea; species Coffea arabica. Next base: position 21,420,293 of record NC_092330.1, read on the forward strand.
TTACCCGACGGGTCTTTTATTCGGTGTTCCGGATCCGGACCCGGCGAGTCTCGGATCCGGGTCGGGTCTACCCGAACAAATTTGCCAAAATTTATAATTTCTAACAAAAAAGAGAAAAAGATATATTTGTAAACTAATTTCTAGCTAATGCAAAGAAAAAACCAAATAAGAAAATAAATCAAATTGATTTTACTCAAATACATCATCCTAATCAAATTATATTGATAATATATATTTTTTATAAATTATTAAATCATTTATATCCGGATCCGGGTCTAATACGGGTCGGAATACTATATTCCGTATCCGACCCGTTTTTTTGTTTGAAAAAACGGATCCGGATCCGGATAACGGAATTAAATCCCTACCCATACCCGCAAAAATTTCAGGGATCCGATCCGGATCCGGGTGTAGACCCGACCCGTTGACCGGCCTAGGGTCACCCATCCTAGTACTACTGTCGCCCAAGCACGCTTAACTTCGAAGTTCTGATGGGATCCGGTGCATTAGTGCTGGTATGATCGCACCCGCCATGTTCCTTTCGCTTTATTCTTTTAAACTGCCCCGTCCTGTGAAGCAGTGTGGCTTTTCTGGACCCGAATTCATTTTAAGCGTCAATTCAAGAATTTCCCCTCATCCTTTTATTTATTTACTTTTACATTTTTTTCTTGTTGATTTGCACCATTTTTTTTTCCCTCGTCGCGCAACTCTCAATTATCCTGAAATTGATCCTTCACGCTTGCGCTTATACATTTGCGCCGACAACTTTGACCGACGAACCGGGCTTCGATCCAGCCGTACCGTTCCTGACTTGTCTCGCGCCTTCAGATCCGCCTTCATGCTTCGATGAGAAGCAAAATATAAAGCAATCGTTCCGACGGAGCTAAATTACTACAGCATAAAGAACGAAGGGAAAATTTGGATTTCGAAACAAAAAAGGGAGGGGTGCAACACGAGGATTTCCCAGGGGGTCACCTAGGGGTGTCAACGGGCCGGGTCCGGGCCGGAATTCATTATTCCGGACCCGGACCCGGAGCCGACCCGTTTACCCGACGGGTCTTTTATTCGGTGTTCCGGATCCGGACCCGGCGAGTCTCGGATCCGGGTCGGGTCTACCCGAACAAATTTGCCGAAATTTATAATTTCTAACAAAAAAGAGAAAAAGATATATTTGTAAACAAATTTCTAGCTAATGCAAAGAAAAAACCAAATAAGAAAATAAATCAAATTGATTTTACTCAAATACATCATCCTAATCAAATTATATTGATAATATATATTTTTTATAAATTATTAAATCATTTATATCCGGATCCGGGTCTAATACGGGTCGGAATACTATATTCCGTATCCGACCCGTTTTTTTGTTTGAAAAAACGGATCCGGATCCGGATAACGGAATTAAATCCCTACCCATACCCGCAAAAATTTCAGGGATCCGATCCGGATCCGGGTGTAGACCCGACCCGTTGACCGGCCTAGGGTCACCCATCCTAGTACTACTGTCGCCCAAGCACGCTTAACTTCGAAGTTCTGATGGGATCCGGTGCATTAGTGCTGGTATGATCGCACCCGCCATGTTCCTTTCGCTTTATTCTTTTAAACTGCCCCGTCCCGTGAAGCAGTGTGGCTTTTCTGGACCCGAATTCATTTTAAGCGTCAATTCAAGAATTTCCCCTCATCCTTTTATTTATTTACTTTTACATTTTTTTCTTGTTGATTTGCACCATTTTTTTTCCCTCGTCGCGCAACTCTCAATTATCCTGAAATTGATCCTTCACGCTTGCGCGTATACATTTGCGCCGACAACTTTGACCGACGATCCGGGCTTCGATCCAGCCGTACCGTTCCTGACTTGTCTCGCGCCTTCAGATCCGCCTTCATGCTTCGATGAGAAGCAAAATTTAAAGCAATCGTTCCGACGGAGCTAAATTACTACAGCATAAAGAACGAAGGGAAAATTTGGATTTCGAAACAAAAAAGGGAGGGGTGCAACACGAGGATTTCCCAGGGGGTCACCTAGGGGTGTCAACGGGCCGGATCCGGGCCGGAATTCTTTATTCCGGACCCGGACCCGGATCCGACCCGTTTACCCGACGGGTCTTTTATTCGGTGTTCCGGATCCGGACCCGGCGAGTCTCGGATCCGGGTCGGGTCTACCCGAACAAATTTGCCAAAATTTATAATTTCTAACAAAAAAGAGAAAAAGATATATTTGTAAACTAATTTCTAGCTAATGCAAAGAAAAAACCAAATAAGAAAATAAATCAAATTGATTTTACTCAAATACATCATCCTAATCAAATTATATTGATAATATATATTTTTTATAAATTATTAAATCATTTATATCCGGATCCGGGTCTAGTACGGGTCGGAATACTATATTCCGTATCCGACCCGTTTTTTTGTTTGAAAAAACGGATCCGGATCCGGATAACGGAATTAAATCCCTACCCATACCAGCAAAAATTTCAGGGATCCGATCCGGATCCGGGTGTAGACCCGACCCGTTGACCGGCCTAGGGTCACCCATCCTAGTACTACTGTCGCCCAAGCACGCTTAACTTCGAAGTTCTGATGGGATCCGGTGCATTAGTGCTGGTATGATCGCACCCGCCATGTTCCTTTCTCTTTATTCTTTTAAACTGCCACGTCCTGTGAAGCAGTTTGGCTTTTCTGGACCCGAATTCATTCTAAGCGTCAATTCATGAATTTCCTCTCATCCTTTTATTTATTTACTTTTATATTTTTTTCTTGTTGCTTTGCACCTTTTTTTTCCCTCGTCGCACAACTCTCAATTATCCTGAAATTGATCCTTCACGCTTGCGCTTATACATTTGCGCCGACAACTTTGACCGACGATCCGGGCTTCGATCCAGCCGTACCGTTCCTGACTTGTCTCGCGCCTTCAGATCCGCCTTCATGCTTCGATGAGAAGCAAAATATAAAGCAATCGTTCCGACGGAGCTAAATTACTACAGCATAAAGAACGAAGGGAAAATTTGGATTTCGAAACAAAAAAGGGAGGGGTGCAACACGAGGATTTCCCAGGGGGTCACCTAGGGGTGTCAACGGGCCGGGTCCGGGCCGGAATTCATTATTCCGGACCCGGACCCGGAGCCGACCCGTTTACCCGACGGGTCTTTTATTCGGTGTTCCGGATCCGGACCCGGCGAGTCTCGGATCCGGGTCGGGTCTACCCGAACAAATTTGCCAAAATTTATAATTTCTAACAAAAAAGAGAAAAAGATATATTTGTAAACTAATTTCTAGCTAATGCAAAGAAAAAACCAAATAAGAAAATAAATCAAATTGATTTTACTCAAATACATCATCCTAATCAAATTATATTGATAATATATATTTTTTATAAATTATTAAATCATTTATATCCGAATCCGGGTCTAATACGGGTCGGAATACTATATTCCGTATCCGACCCGTTTTTTTGTTTGAAAAAACGGATCCGAATCCGGATAACGGAATTAAATCCCTACCCATACCCGCAAAAATTTCAGGGATCCGATCCGGATCCGGGTGTAGACCCGACCCGTTGACCGGCCTAGGGTCACCCATCCTAGTACTACTGTCGCCCAAGCACGCTTAACTTCGAAGTTCTGATGGGATCCGGTGCATTAGTGCTGGTATGATCGCACCCGCCATGTTCCTTTCGCTTTATTCTTTTAAACTGCCCCGTCCTGTGAAGCAGTGTGGCTTTTCTGGACCCGAATTCATTTTAAGCGTCAATTCAAGAATTTCCCCTCATCCTTTTATTTATTTACTTTTACATTTTTTTCTTGTTGATTTGCACCATTTTTTTTCCCTCGTCGCGCAACTCTCAATTATCCTGAAATTGATCCTTCACGCTTGCGCTTATACATTTGCGCCGACAACTTTGACCGACGAACCGGGCTTCGATCCAGCCGTACCGTTCCTGACTTGTCTCGCGCCTTCAGATCCGCCTTCATGCTTCGATGAGAAGCAAAATATAAAGCAATCGTTCCGACGGAGCTAAATTACTACAGCATAAAGAACGAAGGGAAAATTTGGATTTCGAAACAAAAAAGGGAGGGGTGCAACACGAGGATTTCCCAGGGGGTCACCTAGGGGTGTCAACGGGCCGGGTCCGGGCCGGAATTCATTATTCCGGACCCGGACCCGGAGCCGACCCGTTTACCCGACGGGTCTTTTATTCGGTGTTCCGGATCCGGACCCGGCGAGTCTCGGATCCGGGTCGGGTCTACCCGAACAAATTTGCCGAAATTTATAATTTCTAACAGAAAAGAGAAAAAGATATATTTGTAAACAAATTTCTAGCTAATGCAAAGAAAAAACCAAATAAGAAAATAAATCAAATTGATTTTACTCAAATACATCATCCTAATCAAATTATATTGATAATATATATTTTTTATAAATTATTAAATCATTTATATCCGGATCCGGGTCTAATACGGGTCGGAATACTATATTCCGTATCCGACCCGTTTTTTTGTTTGAAAAAACGGATCCGGATCCGGATAACGGAATTAAATCCCTACCCATACCCGCAAAAATTTCAGGGATCCGATCCGGATCCGGGTGTAGACCCGACCCGTTGACCGGCCAAGGGTCACCCATCCTAGTACTACTGTCGCCCAAGCACGCTTAACTTCGAAGTTCTGATGGGATCCGGTGCATTAGTACTGGTATGATCGCACCCGCCATGTTCCTTTCGCTTTATTGTTTTAAACTGCCCCGTCCTGTGAAGCAGTGTGGATTTTCTGGACCCGAATTCATTTTAAGCGTCAATTCAAGAATTTCCCCTCATCCTTTTATTTATTTACTTTTACATTTTTTTCTTGTTGATTTGCACCATTTTTTTTTCCCTCGTCGCGCAACTCTCAATTATCCTGAAATTGATCCTTCACGCTTGCGCTTATACATTTGCGCCGACAACTTTGACCGACGAACCGGGCTTCGATCCAGCCGTACCGTTCCTGACTTGTCTCGCGCCTTCAGATCCGCCTTCATGCTTCGATGAGAAGCAAAATATAAAGCAATCGTTCCGACGGAGCTAAATTACTACAGCATAAAGAACGAAGGGAAAATTTGGATTTCGAAACAAAAAAGGGAGGGGTGCAACACGAGGATTTCCCAGGGGGTCACCTAGGGGTGTCAACGGGCCGGGTCCGGGCCGGAATTCATTATTCCGGACCCGGACCCGGAGCCGACCCGTTTACCCGACGGGTCTTTTATTCGGTGTTCCGGATCCGGACCCGGCGAGTCTCGGATCCGGGTCGGGTCTACCCGAACAAATTTGCCAAAATTTATAATTTCTAACAAAAAAGAGAAAAATATATATTTGTAAACTAATTTCTAGCTAATGCAAAGAAAAAACCAAATAAGAAAATAAATCAAATTGATTTTACTCAAATACATCATCCTAATCAAATTATATTGATAATATATATTTTTTATAAATTATTAAATCATTTATATCCGGATCCGGGTCTAATACGGGTCGGAATACTATATTCCGTATCCGACCCGTTTTTTTGTTTGAAAAAACGGATCCGGATCCGGATAACGGAATTAAATCCCTACCCATACCCGCAAAAATTTCAGGGATCCGATCCGGATCCGGGTGTAGACCCGACCCGTTGACCGGCCTAGGGTCACCCATCCTAGTACTACTGTCGCCCAAGCACGCTTAACTTCGAAGTTCTGATGGGATCCGGTGCATTAGTGCTGGTATGATCGCACCCGCCATGTTCCTTTCGCTTTATTCTTTTAAACCGCCACGTCCTGTGAAGCAGTTTGGCTTTTCTGGACCCGAATTCATTCTAAGCGTCAATTCATGAATTTCCTCTCATCCTTTTATTTATTTACTTTTATATTTTTTTCTTGTTGCTTTGCACCTTTTTTTTCCCTCGTCGCACAACTCTCAATTATCCTGAAATTGATCCTTCACGCTTGCGCTTATGCATTTGCGCCGACAACATTGACCGACGATCCGGGCTTCGATTCAGCCGTACCGTTCCTGACTTGTCTCGCGCCTTCAGATCCGCCTTCATGCTTCGATGAGAAGCAAAATATAAAGCAATCGTTCCGACGGAGCTAAATTACTACAGCATAAAGAACGAAGGGAAAATTTGGATTTCGAAACAAAAAAGGGAGGGGTGCAACACGAGGATTTCCCAGGGGGTCACCTAGGGGTGTCAACGGGCCGGATCCGGGCCGGAATTCTTTATTCCGGACCCGGACCCGGATCCGACCCGTTTACCCGACGGGTCTTTTATTCGGTGTTCCGGATCCGGACCCGGCGAGTCTCGGATCCGGGTCGGGTCTACCCGAACAAATTTGCCAAAATTTATAATTTCTAACAAAAAAGAGAAAAAGATATATTTGTAAACTAATTTCTAGCTAATGCAAAGAAAAAACCAAATAAGAAAATAAATCAAATTGATTTTACTCAAATACATCATCCTAATCAAATTATATTGATAATATATATTTTTTATAAATTATTAAATCATTTATATCCGGATCCGGGTCTAGTACGGGTCGGAATACTATATTCCGTATCCGACCCGTTTTTTTGTTTGAAAAAACGGATCCGGATCCGGATAACGGAATTAAATCCCTACCCATACCAGCAAAAATTTCAGGGATCCGATCCGGATCCGGGTGTAGACCCGACCCGTTGACCGGCCTAGGGTCACCCATCCTAGTACTACTGTCGCCCAAGCACGCTTAACTTCGAAGTTCTGATGGGATCCGGTGCATTAGTGCTGGTATGATCGCACCCGCCATGTTCCTTTCGCTTTATTCTTTTAAACTGCCACGTCCTGTGAAGCAGTTTGGCTTTTCTGGACCCGAATTCATTCTAAGCGTCAATTCATGAATTTCCTCTCATCCTTTTATTTATTTACTTTTATATTTTTTTCTTGTTGCTTTGCACCTTTTTTTTCCCTCGTCGCACAACTCTCAATTATCCTGAAATTGATCCTTCACGCTTGCGCTTATACATTTGCGCCGACAACTTTGACCGACGATCCGGGCTTCGATCCAGCCGTACCGTTCCTGACTTGTCTCGCGCCTTCAGATCCGCCTTCATGCTTCGATAAGAAGCAAAATATAAAGCAATCGTTCCGACGGAGCTAAATTACTACAGCATAAAGAACGAAGGGGAAATTTGGATTTCGAAACAAAAAAGGGAGGGGTGCAACACGAGGACTTCCCAGGGGGTCACCCATCCTAGTACTACTCTCGCCCAAGCACGCTTAACTTCGGAGTTCTGATGGGATCCGGTGCATTAGTGCTGGTATGATCGCACCCACCATGTTCCTTTCGCTTTATTCTTTTAAACTGCCCCGTCCTGTGAAGCAGTGTGGCTTTTCTGGACCCGAATTCATTTTAAGCGTCAATTCAAGAATTTCCCCTCATCCTTTTATTTATTTACTTTTACATTTTTTTCTTGTTGATTTGCACCATTTTTTTTTCCCTCGTCGCGCAACTCTCAATTATCCTGAAATTGATCCTTCACGCTTGCACTTATACATTTGCGCCGACAACTTTGACCGACGATCCGGGCTTCGATCCAGCCGTACCGTTCCTGACTTGTCTCGCGCCTTCAGATCCGCCTTCATGCTTCGATGAGAAGCAAAATATAAAGCAATCGTTCCGACGGAGCTAAATTACTACAGCATAAAGAACGAAGGGAAAATTTGGATTTCGAAACAAAAAAGGGAGGGGTGCAACACGAGGATTTCCCAGGGGGTCACCTAGGGGTGTCAACGGGCCGGGTCCGGGCCGGAATTCATTATTCCGGACCCGGACCCGGAGCCGACCCGTTTACCCGACGGGTCTTTTATTCGGTGTTCCGGATCCGGACCCGGCGAGTCTCGGATCCGGGTCGGGTCTACCCGAACAAATTTGCCAAAATTTATAATTTCTAACAAAAAAGAGAAAAATATATATTTGTAAACTAATTTCTAGCTAATGCAAAGAAAAAACCAAATAAGAAAATAAATCAAATTGATTTTACTCAAATACATCATCCTAATCAAATTATATTGATAATATATATTTTTTATAAATTATTAAATCATTTATATCCGGATCCGGGTCTAATACGGGTCGGAATACTATATTCCGTATCCGACCCGTTTTTTTGTTTGAAAAAACGGATCCGGATCCGGATAACGGAATTAAATCCCTACCCATACCCGCAAAAATTTCAGGGATCCGATCCGGATCCGGGTGTAGACCCGACCCGTTGACCGGCCTAGGGTCACCCATCCTAGTACTACTGTCGCCCAAGCACGCTTAACTTCGAAGTTCTGATGGGATCCGGTGCATTAGTGCTGGTATGATCGCACCCGCCATGTTCCTTTCGCTTTATTCTTTTAAACCGCCACGTCCTGTGAAGCAGTTTGGCTTTTCTGGACCCGAATTCATTCTAAGCGTCAATTCATGAATTTCCTCTCATCCTTTTATTTATTTACTTTTATATTTTTTTCTTGTTGCTTTGCACCTTTTTTTTCCCTCGTCGCACAACTCTCAATTATCCTGAAATTGATCCTTCACGCTTGCGCTTATGCATTTGCGCCGACAACATTGACCGACGATCCGGGCTTCGATTCAGCCGTACCGTTCCTGACTTGTCTCGCGCCTTCAGATCCGCCTTCATGCTTCGATGAGAAGCAAAATATAAAGCAATCGTTCCGACGGAGCTAAATTACTACAGCATAAAGAACGAAGGGAAAATTTGGATTTCGAAACAAAAAAGGGAGGGGTGCAACACGAGGATTTCCCAGGGGGTCACCTAGGGGTGTCAACGGGCCGGATCCGGGCCGGAATTCTTTATTCCGGACCCGGACCCGGATCCGACCCGTTTACCCGACGGGTCTTTTATTCGGTGTTCCGGATCCGGACCCGGCGAGTCTCGGATCCGGGTCGGGTCTACCCGAACAAATTTGCCAAAATTTATAATTTCTAACAAAAAAGAGAAAAAGATATATTTGTAAACTAATTTCTAGCTAATGCAAAGAAAAAACCAAATAAGAAAATAAATCAAATTGATTTTACTCAAATACATCATCCTAATCAAATTATATTGATAATATATATTTTTTATAAATTATTAAATCATTTATATCCGGATCCGGGTCTAGTACGGGTCGGAATACTATATTCCGTATCCGACCCGTTTTTTTGTTTGAAAAAACGGATCCGGATCCGGATAACGGAATTAAATCCCTACCCATACCAGCAAAAATTTCAGGGATCCGATCCGGATCCGGGTGTAGACCCGACCCGTTGACCGGCCTAGGGTCACCCATCCTAGTACTACTGTCGCCCAAGCACGCTTAACTTCGAAGTTCTGATGGGATCCGGTGCATTAGTGCTGGTATGATCGCACCCGCCATGTTCCTTTCGCTTTATTCTTTTAAACTGCCACGTCCTGTGAAGCAGTTTGGCTTTTCTGGACCCGAATTCATTCTAAGCGTCAATTCATGAATTTCCTCTCATCCTTTTATTTATTTACTTTTATATTTTTTTCTTGTTGCTTTGCACCTTTTTTTTCCCTCGTCGCACAACTCTCAATTATCCTGAAATTGATCCTTCACGCTTGCGCTTATACATTTGCGCCGACAACTTTGACCGACGATCCGGGCTTCGATCCAGCCGTACCGTTCCTGACTTGTCTCGCGCCTTCAGATCCGCCTTCATGCTTCGATAAGAAGCAAAATATAAAGCAATCGTTCCGACGGAGCTAAATTACTACAGCATAAAGAACGAAGGGGAAATTTGGATTTCGAAACAAAAAAGGGAGGGGTGCAACACGAGGACTTCCCAGGGGGTCACCCATCCTAGTACTACTCTCGCCCAAGCACGCTTAACTTCGGAGTTCTGATGGGATCCGGTGCATTAGTGCTGGTATGATCGCACCCACCATGTTCCTTTCGCTTTATTCTTTTAAACTGCCCCGTCCTGTGAAGCAGTGTGGCTTTTCTGGACCCGAATTCATTTTAAGCGTCAATTCAAGAATTTCCCCTCATCCTTTTATTTATTTACTTTTACATTTTTTTCTTGTTGATTTGCACCATTTTTTTTTCCCTCGTCGCGCAACTCTCAATTATCCTGAAATTGATCCTTCACGCTTGCACTTATACATTTGCGCCGACAACTTTGACCGACGATCCGGGCTTCGATCCAGCCGTACCGTTCCTGACTTGTCTCGCGCCTTCAGATCCGCCTTCATGCTTCGATGAGAAGCAAAATATAAAGCAATCGTTCCGACGGAGCTAAATTACTACAGCATAAAGAACGAAGGGAAAATTTGGATTTCGAAACAAAAAAGGGAGGGGTGCAACACGAGGATTTCCCAGGGGGTCACCTAGGGGTGTCAACGGGCCGGGTCCGGGCCGGAATTCATTATTCCGGACCCGGACCCGGAGCCGACCCGTTTACCCGACGGGTCTTTTATTCGGTGTTCCGGATCCGGACCCGGCGAGTCTCGGATCCGGGTCGGGTCTACCCGAACAAATTTGCCAAAATTTATAATTTCTAACAAAAAAGAGAAAAAGATATATTTGTAAACTAATTTCTAGCTAATGCAAAGAAAAAACCAAATAAGAAAATAAATCAAATTGATTTTACTCAAATACATCATCCTAATCAAATTATATTGATAATATATATTTTTTATAAATTATTAAATCATTTATATCCGGATCCGGGTCTAATACGGGTCGGAATACTATATTCCGTATCCGACCCGTTTTTTTGTTTGAAAAAACGGATCCGGATCCGGATAACGGAATTAAATCCCTACCCATACCCGCAAAAATTTCAGGGATCCGATCCGGATCCGGGTGTAGACCCGACCCGTTGACCGGCCTAGGGTCACCCATCCTAGTACTACTGTCGCCCAAGCACGCTTAACTTCGAAGTTCTGATGGGATCCGGTGCATTAGTGCTGGTATGATCGCACCCGCCATGTTCCTTTCGCTTTATTCTTTTAAACTGCCCCGTCCTGTGAAGCAGTGTGGCTTTTCTGGACCCGAATTCATTTTAAGCATCAATTCAAGAATTTCCCCTCATCCTTTTATTTATTTACTTTTACATTTTTTTCTTGTTGATTTGCACCATTTTTTTTTCCCTCGTCGCGCAACTCTCAATTATCCTGAAATTGATCCTTCACGCTTGCGCTTATACATTTGCGCCGACAACTTTGACCGACGAACCGGGCTTCGATCCAGCCGTACCGTTCCTGACTTGTCTCGCGCCTTCAGATCCGCCTTCATGCTTCGATGAGAAGCAAAATATAAAGCAATCGTTCCGACGGAGCTAAATTACTACAGCATAAAGAACGAAGGGAAAATTTGGATTTCGAAACAAAAAAGGGAGGGGTGCAACACGAGGATTTCCCAGGGGGTCACCTAGGGGTGTCAACGGGCCGGGTCCGGGCCGGAATTCATTATTCCGGACCCGGACCCGGAGCCGACCCGTTTACCCGACGGGTCTTTTATTCGGTGTTCCGGATCCGGACCCGGCGAGTCTCGGATCCGGGTCGGGTCTACCCGAACAAATTTGCCGAAATTTATAATTTCTAACAAAAAAGAGAAAAAGATATATTTGTAAACAAATTTCTAGCTAATGCAAAGAAAAAACCAAATAAGAAAATAAATCAAATTGATTTTACTCAAATACATCATCCTAATCAAATTATATTGATAATATATATTTTTTATAAATTATTAAATCATTTATATCCGGATCCGGGTCTAATACGGGTCGGAATACTATATTCCGTATCCGACCCGTTTTTTTGTTTGAAAAAACGGATCCGGATCCGGATAACGGAATTAAATCCCTACCCATACCCGCAAAAATTTCAGGGATCCGATCCGGATCCGGGTGTAGACCCGACCCGTTGACCGGCCTAGGGTCACCCATCCTAGTACTACTGTCGCCCAAGCACGCTTAACTTCGAAGTTCTGATGGGATCCGGTGCATTAGTACTGGTATGATCGCACCCGCCATGTTCCTTTCGCTTTATTCTTTTAAACTGCCCCGTCCTGTGAAGCAGTGTGGATTTTCTGGACCCGAATTCATTTTAAGCGTCAATTCAAGAATTTCCCCTCATCCTTTTATTTATTTACTTTTACATTTTTTTCTTGTTGATTTGCACCATTTTTTTTTCCCTCGTCGCGCAACTCTCAATTATCCTGAAATTGATCCTTCACGCTTGCGCTTATACATTTGCGCCGACAACTTTGACCGACGAACCGGGCTTCGATCCAGCCGTACCGTTCCTGACTTGTCTCGCGCCTTCAGATCCGCCTTCATGCTTCGATGAGAAGCAAAATATAAAGCAATCGTTCCGACGGAGCTAAATTACTACAGCATAAAGAACGAAGGGAAAATTTGGATTTCGAAACAAAAAAGGGAGGGGTGCAACACGAGGATTTCCCAGGGGGTCACCTAGGGGTGTCAACGGGCCGGGTCCGGGCCGGAATTCATTATTCCGGACCCGGACCCGGAGCCGACCCGTTTACCCGACGGGTCTTTTATTCGGTGTTCCGGATCCGGACCCGGCGAGTCTCGGATCCGGGTCGGGTCTACCCGAACAAATTTGCCAAAATTTATAATTTCTAACAAAAAAGAGAAAAATATATATTTGTAAACTAATTTCTAGCTAATGCAAAGAAAAAACCAAATAAGAAAATAAATCAAATTGATTTTACTCAAATACATCATCCTAATCAAATTATATTGATAATATATATTTTTTATAAATTATTAAATCATTTATATCCGGATCCGGGTCTAATACGGGTCGGAATACTATATTCCGTATCCGACCCGTTTTTTTGTTTGAAAAAACGGATCCGGATCCGGATAACGGAATTAAATCCCTACCCATACCCGCAAAAATTTCAGGGATCCGATCCGGATCCGGGTGTAGACCCGACCCGTTGACCGGCCTAGGGTCACCCATCCTAGTACTACTGTCGCCCAAGCACGCTTAACTTCGAAGTTCTGATGGGATCCGGTGCATTAGTGCTGGTATGATCGCACCCGCCATGTTCCTTTCGCTTTATTCTTTTAAACCGCCACGTCCTGTGAAGCAGTTTGGCTTTTCTGGACCCGAATTCATTCTAAGCGTCAATTCATGAATTTCCTCTCATCCTTTTATTTATTTACTTTTATATTTTTTTCTTGTTGCTTTGCACCTTTTTTTTCCCTCGTCGCACAACTCTCAATTATCCTGAAATTGATCCTTCACGCTTGCGCTTATGCATTTGCGCCGACAACATTGACCGACGATCCGGGCTTCGATTCAGCCGTACCGTTCCTGACTTGTCTCGCGCCTTCAGATCCGCCTTCATGCTTCGATGAGAAGCAAAATATAAAGCAATCGTTCCGACGGAGCTAAATTACTACAGCATAAAGAACGAAGGGAAAATTTGGATTTCGAAACAAAAAAGGGAGGGGTGCAACACGAGGATTTCCCAGGGGGTCACCTAGGGGTGTCAACGGGCCGGATCCGGGCCGGAATTCTTTATTCCGGACCCGGACCCGGATCCGACCCGTTTACCCGACGGGTCTTTTATTCGGTGTTCCGGATCCGGACCCGGCGAGTCTCGGATCCGGGTCGGGTCTACCCGAACAAATTTGCCAAAATTTATAATTTCTAACAAAAAAGAGAAAAAGATATATTTGTAAACTAATTTCTAGCTAATGCAAAGAAAAAACCAAATAAGAAAATAAATCAAATTGATTTTACTCAAATACATCATCCTAATCAAATTATATTGATAATATATATTTTTTATAAATTATTAAATCATTTATATCCGGATCCGGGTCTAGTACGGGTCGGAATACTATATTCCGTATCCGACCCGTTTTTTTGTTTGAAAAAACGGATCCGGATCCGGATAACGGAATTAAATCCCTACCCATACCAGCAAAAATTTCAGGGATCCGATCCGGATCCGGGTGTAGACCCGACCCGTTGACCGGCCTAGGGTCACCCATCCTAGTACTACTGTCGCCCAAGCACGCTTAACTTCGAAGTTCTGATGGGATCCGGTGCATTAGTGCTGGTATGATCGCACCCGCCATGTTCCTTTCGCTTTATTCTTTTAAACTGCCACGTCCTGTGAAGCAGTTTGGCTTTTCTGGACCCGAATTCATTCTAAGCGTCAATTCATGAATTTCCTCTCATCCTTTTATTTATTTACTTTTATATTTTTTTCTTGTTGCTTTGCACCTTTTTTTTCCCTCGTCGCACAACTCTCAATTATCCTGAAATTGATCCTTCACGCTTGCGCTTATACATTTGCGCCGACAACTTTGACCGACGATCCGGGCTTCGATCCAGCCGTACCGTTCCTGACTTGTCTCGCGCCTTCAGATCCGCCTTCATGCTTCGATAAGAAGCAAAATATAAAGCAATCGTTCCGACGGAGCTAAATTACTACAGCATAAAGAACGAAGGGGAAATTTGGATTTCGAAACAAAAAAGGGAGGGGTGCAACACGAGGACTTCCCAGGGGGTCACCCATCCTAGTACTACTCTCGCCCAAGCACGCTTAACTTCGGAGTTCTGATGGGATCCGGTGCATTAGTGCTGGTATGATCGCACCCACCATGTTCCTTTCGCTTTATTCTTTTAAACTGCCCCGTCCTGTGAAGCAGTGTGGCTTTTCTGGACCCGAATTCATTTTAAGCGTCAATTCAAGAATTTCCCCTCATCCTTTTATTTATTTACTTTTACATTTTTTTCTTGTTGATTTGCACCATTTTTTTTTCCCTCGTCGCGCAACTCTCAATTATCCTGAAATTGATCCTTCACGCTTGCACTTATACATTTGCGCCGACAACTTTGACCGACGATCCGGGCTTCGATCCAGCCGTACCGTTCCTGACTTGTCTCGCGCCTTCAGATCCGCCTTCATGCTTCGATGAGAAGCAAAATATAAAGCAATCGTTCCGACGGAGCTAAATTACTACAGCATAAAGAACGAAGGGAAAATTTGGATTTCGAAACAAAAAAGGGAGGGGTGCAACACGAGGATTTCCCAGGGGGTCACCTAGGGGTGTCAACGGGCCGGGTCCGGGCCGGAATTCATTATTCCGGACCCGGACCCGGAGCCGACCCGTTTACCCGACGGGTCTTTTATTCGGTGTTCCGGATCCGGACCCGGCGAGTCTCGGATCCGGGTCGGGTCTACCCGAACAAATTTGCCAAAATTTATAATTTCTAACAAAAAAGAGAAAAAGATATATTTGTAAACTAATTTCTAGCTAATGCAAAGAAAAAACCAAATAAGAAAATAAATCAAATTGATTTTACTCAAATACATCATCCTAATCAAATTATATTGATAATATATATTTTTTATAAATTATTAAATCATTTATATCCGGATCCGGGTCTAATACGGGTCGGAATACTATATTCCGTATCCGACCCGTTTTTTTGTTTGAAAAAACGGATCCGGATCCGGATAACGGAATTAAATCCCTACCCATACCCGCAAAAATTTCAGGGATCCGATCCGGATCCGGGTGTAGACCCGACCCGTTGACCGGCCTAGGGTCACCCATCCTAGTACTACTGTCGCCCAAGCACGCTTAACTTCGAAGTTCTGATGGGATCCGGTGCATTAGTGCTGGTATGATCGCACCCGCCATGTTCCTTTCGCTTTATTCTTTTAAACTGCCCCGTCCTGTGAAGCAGTGTGGCTTTTCTGGACCCGAATTCATTTTAAGCGTCAATTCAAGAATTTCCCCTCATCCTTTTATTTATTTACTTTTACATTTTTTTCTTGTTGATTTGCACCATTTTTTTTTCCCTCGTCGCGCAACTCTCAATTATCCTGAAATTGATCCTTCACGCTTGCGCTTATACATTTGCGCCGACAACTTTGACCGACGAACCGGGCTTCGATCCAGCCGTACCGTTCCTGACTTGTCTCGCGCCTTCAGATCCGCCTTCATGCTTCGATGAGAAGCAAAATATAAAGCAATCGTTCCGACGGAGCTAAATTACTACAGCATAAAGAACGAAGGGAAAATTTGGATTTCGAAACAAAAAAGGGAGGGGTGCAACACGAGGATTTCCCAGGGGGTCACCTAGGGGTGTCAACGGGCCGGGTCCGGGCCGGAATTCATTATTCCGGACCCGGACCCGGAGCCGACCCGTTTACCCGACGGGTCTTTTATTCGGTGTTCCGGATCCGGACCCGGCGAGTCTCGGATCCGGGTCGGGTCTACCCGAACAAATTTGCCGAAATTTATAATTTCTAACAAAAAAGAGAAAAAGATATATTTGTAAACAAATTTCTAGCTAATGCAAAGAAAAAACCAAATAAGAAAATAAATCAAATTGATTTTACTCAAATACATCATCCTAATCAAATTATATTGATAATATATATTTTTTATAAATTATTAAATCATTTATATCCGGATCCGGGTCTAATACGGGTCGGAATACTATATTCCGTATCCGACCCGTTTTTTTGTTTGAAAAAACGGATCCGGATCCGGATAACGGAATTAAATCCCTACCCATACCCGCAAAAATTTCAGGGATCCGATCCGGATCCGGGTGTAGACCCGACCCGTTGACCGGCCTAGGGTCACCCATCCTAGTACTACTGTCGCCCAAGCACGCTTAACTTCGAAGTTCTGATGGGATCCGGTGCATTAGTACTGGTATGATCGCACCCGCCATGTTCCTTTCGCTTTATTCTTTTAAACTGCCCCGTCCTGTGAAGCAGTGTGGATTTTCTGGACCCGAATTCATTTTAAGCGTCAATTCAAGAATTTCCCCTCATCCTTTTATTTATTTACTTTTACATTTTTTTCTTGTTGATTTGCACCATTTTTTTTTCCCTCGTCGCGCAACTCTCAATTATCCTGAAATTGATCCTTCACGCTTGCGCTTATACATTTGCGCCGACAACTTTGACCGACGAACCGGGCTTCGATCCAGCCGTACCGTTCCTGACTTGTCTCGCGCCTTCAGATCCGCCTTCATGCTTCGATGAGAAGCAAAATATAAAGCAATCGTTCCGACGGAGCTAAATTACTACAGCATAAAGAACGAAGGGAAAATTTGGATTTCGAAACAAAAAAGGGAGGGGTGCAACACGAGGATTTCCCAGGGGGTCACCTAGGGGTGTCAACGGGCCGGGTCCGGGCCGGAATTCATTATTCCGGACCCGGACCCGGAGCCGACCCGTTTACCCGACGGGTCTTTTATTCGGTGTTCCGGATCCGGACCCGGCGAGTCTCGGATCCGGGTCGGGTCTACCCGAACAAATTTGCCAAAATTTATAATTTCTAACAAAAAAGAGAAAAATATATATTTGTAAACTAATTTCTAGCTAATGCAAAGAAAAAACCAAATAAGAAAATAAATCAAATTGATTTTACTCAAATACATCATCCTAATCAAATTATATTGATAATATATATTTTTTATAAATTATTAAATCATTTATATCCGGATCCGGGTCTAATACGGGTCGGAATACTATATTCCGTATCCGACCCGTTTTTTTGTTTGAAAAAACGGATCCGGATCCGGATAACGGAATTAAATCCCTACCCATACCCGCAAAAATTTCAGGGATCCGATCCGGATCCGGGTGTAGACCCGACCCGTTGACCGGCCTAGGGTCACCCATCCTAGTACTACTGTCGCCCAAGCACGCTTAACTTCGAAGTTCTGATGGGATCCGGTGCATTAGTGCTGGTATGATCGCACCCGCCATGTTCCTTTCGCTTTATTCTTTTAAACCGCCACGTCCTGTGAAGCAGTTTGGCTTTTCTGGACCCGAATTCATTCTAAGCGTCAATTCATGAATTTCCTCTCATCCTTTTATTTATTTACTTTTATATTTTTTTCTTGTTGCTTTGCACCTTTTTTTTCCCTCGTCGCACAACTCTCAATTATCCTGAAATTGATCCTTCACGCTTGCGCTTATGCATTTGCGCCGACAACATTGACCGACGATCCGGGCTTCGATTCAGCCGTACCGTTCCTGACTTGTCTCGCGCCTTCAGATCCGCCTTCATGCTTCGATGAGAAGCAAAATATAAAGCAATCGTTCCGACGGAGCTAAATTACTACAGCATAAAGAACGAAGGGAAAATTTGGATTTCGAAACAAAAAAGGGAGGGGTGCAACACGAGGATTTCCCAGGGGGTCACCTAGGGGTGTCAACGGGCCGGATCCGGGCCGGAATTCTTTATTCCGGACCCGGACCCGGATCCGACCCGTTTACCCGACGGGTCTTTTATTCGGTGTTCCGGATCCGGACCCGGCGAGTCTCGGATCCGGGTCGGGTCTACCCGAACAAATTTGCCAAAATTTATAATTTCTAACAAAAAAGAGAAAAAGATATATTTGTAAACTAATTTCTAGCTAATGCAAAGAAAAAACCAAATAAGAAAATAAATCAAATTGATTTTACTCAAATACATCATCCTAATCAAATTATATTGATAATATATATTTTTTATAAATTATTAAATCATTTATATCCGGATCCGGGTCTAGTACGGGTCGGAATACTATATTCCGTATCCGACCCGTTTTTTTGTTTGAAAAAACGGATCCGGATCCGGATAACGGAATTAAATCCCTACCCATACCAGCAAAAATTTCAGGGATCCGATCCGGATCCGGGTGTAGACCCGACCCGTTGACCGGCCTAGGGTCACCCATCCTAGTACTACTGTCGCCCAAGCACGCTTAACTTCGAAGTTCTGATGGGATCCGGTGCATTAGTGCTGGTATGATCGCACCCGCCATGTTCCTTTCGCTTTATTCTTTTAAACTGCCACGTCCTGTGAAGCAGTTTGGCTTTTCTGGACCCGAATTCATTCTAAGCGTCAATTCATGAATTTCCTCTCATCCTTTTATTTATTTACTTTTATATTTTTTTCTTGTTGCTTTGCACCTTTTTTTTCCCTCGTCGCACAACTCTCAATTATCCTGAAATTGATCCTTCACGCTTGCGCTTATACATTTGCGCCAACAACTTTGACCGACGATCCGGGCTTCGATCCAGCCGTACCGTTCCTGACTTGTCTCGCGCCTTCAGATCCGCCTTCATGCTTCGATAAGAAGCAAAATATAAAGCAATCGTTCCGACGGAGCTAAATTACTACAGCATAAAGAACGAAGGGGAAATTTGGATTTCGAAACAAAAAAGGGAGGGGTGCAACACGAGGACTTCCCAGGGGGTCACCCATCCTAGTACTACTCTCGCCCAAGCACGCTTAACTTCGGAGTTCTGATGGGATCCGGTGCATTAGTGCTGGTATGATCGCACCCACCATGTTCCTTTCGCTTTATTCTTTTAAACTGCCCCGTCCTGTGAAGCAGTGTGGCTTTTCTGGACCCGAATTCATTTTAAGCGTCAATTCAAGAATTTCCCCTCATCCTTTTATTTATTTACTTTTACATTTTTTTCTTGTTGATTTGCACCATTTTTTTTTCCCTCGTCGCGCAACTCTCAATTATCCTGAAATTGATCCTTCACGCTTGCACTTATACATTTGCGCCGACAACTTTGACCGACGATCCGGGCTTCGATCCAGCCGTACCGTTCCTGACTTGTCTCGCGCCTTCAGATCCGCCTTCATGCTTCGATGAGAAGCAAAATATAAAGCAATCGTTCCGACGGAGCTAAATTACTACAGCATAAAGAACGAAGGGAAAATTTGGATTTCGAAACAAAAAAGGGAGGGGTGCAACACGAGGATTTCCCAGGGGGTCACCTAGGGGTGTCAACGGGCCGGGTCCGGGCCGGAATTCATTATTCCGGACCCGGACCCGGAGCCGACCCGTTTACCCGACGGGTCTTTTATTCGGTGTTCCGGATCCGGACCCGGCGAGTCTCGGATCCGGGTCGGGTCTACCCGAACAAATTTGCCAAAATTTATAATTTCTAACAAAAAAGAGAAAAAGATATATTTGTAAACTAATTTCTAGCTAATGCAAAGAAAAAACCAAATAAGAAAATAAATCAAATTGATTTTACTCAAATACATCATCCTAATCAAATTATATTGATAATATATATTTTTTATAAATTATTAAATCATTTATATCCGGATCCGGGTCTAATACGGGT
Source organism: Coffea arabica (assembly GCF_036785885.1). Lineage (NCBI taxonomy): Eukaryota > Viridiplantae > Streptophyta > Magnoliopsida > Gentianales > Rubiaceae > Coffea > Coffea arabica. Next base: position 21,440,452 of record NC_092330.1, read on the forward strand.
CGGAATACTATATTCCGTATCCGACCCGTTTTTTTGTTTGAAAAAACGGATCCGGATCCGGATAACGGAATTAAATCCCTACCCATACCCGCAAAAATTTCAGGGATCCGATCCGGATCCGGGTGTAGACCCGACCCGTTGACCGGCCTAGGGTCACCCATCCTAGTACTACTGTCGCCCAAGCACGCTTAACTTCGAAGTTCTGATGGGATCCGGTGCATTAGTGCTGGTATGATCGCACCCGCCATGTTCCTTTCGCTTTATTCTTTTAAACTGCCCCGTCCTGTGAAGCAGTGTGGCTTTTCTGGACCCGAATTCATTTTAAGCGTCAATTCAAGAATTTCCCCTCATCCTTTTATTTATTTACTTTTACATTTTTTTCTTGTTGATTTGCACCATTTTTTTTTCCCTCGTCGCGCAACTCTCAATTATCCTGAAATTGATCCTTCACGCTTGCGCTTATACATTTGCGCCGACAACTTTGACCGACGAACCGGGCTTCGATCCAGCCGTACCGTTCCTGACTTGTCTCGCGCCTTCAGATCCGCCTTCATGCTTCGATGAGAAGCAAAATATAAAGCAATCGTTCCGACGGAGCTAAATTACTACAGCATAAAGAACGAAGGGAAAATTTGGATTTCGAAACAAAAAAGGGAGGGGTGCAACACGAGGATTTCCCAGGGGGTCACCTAGGGGTGTCAACGGGCCGGGTCCGGGCCGGAATTCATTATTCCGGACCCGGACCCGGAGCCGACCCGTTTACCCGACGGGTCTTTTATTCGGTGTTCCGGATCCGGACCCGGCGAGTCTCGGATCCGGGTCGGGTCTACCCGAACAAATTTGCCGAAATTTATAATTTCTAACAAAAAAGAGAAAAAGATATATTTGTAAACAAATTTCTAGCTAATGCAAAGAAAAAACCAAATAAGAAAATAAATCAAATTGATTTTACTCAAATACATCATCCTAATCAAATTATATTGATAATATATATTTTTTATAAATTATTAAATCATTTATATCCGGATCCGGGTCTAATACGGGTCGGAATACTATATTCCGTATCCGACCCGTTTTTTTGTTTGAAAAAACGGATCCGGATCCGGATAACGGAATTAAATCCCTACCCATACCCGCAAAAATTTCAGGGATCCGATCCGGATCCGGGTGTAGACCCGACCCGTTGACCGGCCTAGGGTCACCCATCCTAGTACTACTGTCGCCCAAGCACGCTTAACTTCGAAGTTCTGATGGGATCCGGTGCATTAGTACTGGTATGATCGCACCCGCCATGTTCCTTTCGCTTTATTCTTTTAAACTGCCCCGTCCTGTGAAGCAGTGTGGATTTTCTGGACCCGAATTCATTTTAAGCGTCAATTCAAGAATTTCCCCTCATCCTTTTATTTATTTACTTTTACATTTTTTTCTTGTTGATTTGCACCATTTTTTTTTCCCTCGTCGCGCAACTCTCAATTATCCTGAAATTGATCCTTCACGCTTGCGCTTATACATTTGCGCCGACAACTTTGACCGACGAACCGGGCTTCGATCCAGCCGTACCGTTCCTGACTTGTCTCGCGCCTTCAGATCCGCCTTCATGCTTCGATGAGAAGCAAAATATAAAGCAATCGTTCCGACGGAGCTAAATTACTACAGCATAAAGAACGAAGGGAAAATTTGGATTTCGAAACAAAAAAGGGAGGGGTGCAACACGAGGATTTCCCAGGGGGTCACCTAGGGGTGTCAACGGGCCGGGTCCGGGCCGGAATTCATTATTCCGGACCCGGACCCGGAGCCGACCCGTTTACCCGACGGGTCTTTTATTCGGTGTTCCGGATCCGGACCCGGCGAGTCTCGGATCCGGGTCGGGTCTACCCGAACAAATTTGCCAAAATTTATAATTTCTAACAAAAAAGAGAAAAATATATATTTGTAAACTAATTTCTAGCTAATGCAAAGAAAAAACCAAATAAGAAAATAAATCAAATTGATTTTACTCAAATACATCATCCTAATCAAATTATATTGATAATATATATTTTTTATAAATTATTAAATCATTTATATCCGGATCCGGGTCTAATACGGGTCGGAATACTATATTCCGTATCCGACCCGTTTTTTTGTTTGAAAAAACGGATCCGGATCCGGATAACGGAATTAAATCCCTACCCATACCCGCAAAAATTTCAGGGATCCGATCCGGATCCGGGTGTAGACCCGACCCGTTGACCGGCCTAGGGTCACCCATCCTAGTACTACTGTCGCCCAAGCACGCTTAACTTCGAAGTTCTGATGGGATCCGGTGCATTAGTGCTGGTATGATCGCACCCGCCATGTTCCTTTCGCTTTATTCTTTTAAACCGCCACGTCCTGTGAAGCAGTTTGGCTTTTCTGGACCCGAATTCATTCTAAGCGTCAATTCATGAATTTCCTCTCATCCTTTTATTTATTTACTTTTATATTTTTTTCTTGTTGCTTTGCACCTTTTTTTTCCCTCGTCGCACAACTCTCAATTATCCTGAAATTGATCCTTCACGCTTGCGCTTATGCATTTGCGCCGACAACTTTGACCGACGATCCGGGCTTCGATCCAGCCGTACCGTTCCTGACTTGTCTCGCGCCTTCAGATCCGCCTTCATGCTTCGATGAGAAGCAAAATATAAAGCAATCGTTCCGACGGAGCTAAATTACTACAGCATAAAGAACGAAGGGAAAATTTGGATTTCGAAACAAAAAAGGGAGGGGTGCAACACGAGGATTTCCCAGGGGGTCACCTAGGGGTGTCAACGGGCCGGATCCGGGCCGGAATTCTTTATTCCGGACCCGGACCCGGATCCGACCCGTTTACCCGACGGGTCTTTTATTCGGTGTTCCGGATCCGGACCCGGCGAGTCTCGGATCCGGGTCGGGTCTACCCGAACAAATTTGCCAAAATTTATAATTTCTAACAAAAAAGAGAAAAAGATATATTTGTAAACTAATTTCTAGCTAATGCAAAGAAAAAACCAAATAAGAAAATAAATCAAATTGATTTTACTCAAATACATCATCCTAATCAAATTATATTGATAATATATATTTTTTATAAATTATTAAATCATTTATATCCGGATCCGGGTCTAGTACGGGTCGGAATACTATATTCCGTATCCGACCCGTTTTTTTGTTTGAAAAAACGGATCCGGATCCGGATAACGGAATTAAATCCCTACCCATACCAGCAAAAATTTCAGGGATCCGATCCGGATCCGGGTGTAGACCCGACCCGTTGACCGGCCTAGGGTCACCCATCCTAGTACTACTGTCGCCCAAGCACGCTTAACTTCGAAGTTCTGATGGGATCCGGTGCATTAGTGCTGGTATGATCGCACCCGCCATGTTCCTTTCGCTTTATTCTTTTAAACTGCCACGTCCTGTGAAGCAGTTTGGCTTTTCTGGACCCGAATTCATTCTAAGCGTCAATTCATGAATTTCCTCTCATCCTTTTATTTATTTACTTTTATATTTTTTTCTTGTTGCTTTGCACCTTTTTTTTCCCTCGTCGCACAACTCTCAATTATCCTGAAATTGATCCTTCACGCTTGCGCTTATACATTTGCGCCGACAACTTTGACCGACGATCCGGGCTTCGATCCAGCCGTACCGTTCCTGACTTGTCTCACGCCTTCAGATCCGCCTTCATGCTTCGATAAGAAGCAAAATATAAAGCAATCGTTCCGACGGAGCTAAATTACTACAGCATAAAGAACGAAGGGGAAATTTGGATTTCGAAACAAAAAAGGGAGGGGTGCAACACGAGGACTTCCCAGGGGGTCACCCATCCTAGTACTACTCTCGCCCAAGCACGCTTAACTTCGGAGTTCTGATGGGATCCGGTGCATTAGTGCTGGTATGATCGCACCCACCATGTTCCTTTCGCTTTATTCTTTTAAACTGCCCCGTCCTGTGAAGCAGTGTGGCTTTTCTGGACCCGAATTCATTTTAAGCGTCAATTCAAGAATTTCCCCTCATCCTTTTATTTATTTACTTTTACATTTTTTTCTTGTTGATTTGCACCATTTTTTTTTCCCTCGTCGCGCAACTCTCAATTATCCTGAAATTGATCCTTCACGCTTGCACTTATACATTTGCGCCGACAACTTTGACCGACGATCCGGGCTTCGATCCAGCCGTACCGTTCCTGACTTGTCTCGCGCCTTCAGATCCGCCTTCATGCTTCGATGAGAAGCAAAATATAAAGCAATCGTTCCGACGGAGCTAAATTACTACAGCATAAAGAACGAAGGGGAAATTTGGATTTCGAAACAAAAAAGGGAGGGGTGCAACACGAGGATTTCCCAGGGGGTCACCTAGGGGTGTCAACGGGCCGGGTCCGGGCCGGAATTCATTATTCCGGACCCGGACCCGGATCCGACCCGTTTACCCGACGGGTCTTTTATTCTGTGTTCCGGATCCGGACCCGGCGAGTCTCGGATCCGGGTCGGGTCTACCCGAACAAATTTGCCAAAATTTATAATTTCTAACAAAAAAGAGAAAAAAATATATTTGTAAACTAATTTCTAACTAATGCAAAGAAAAAACCAAATAAGAAAATAAATCAAATTGATTTTACTCAAATACATCATCCTAATCAAATTATACTGATAATATATATTTTTTATAAATTATTAAATCATTTATATCCGGATCCGGGTCTAATACGGGTCGGAATACTATATTCCGTATCCGACCCGTTTTTTTGTTTGAAAAAACGGATCCGGATCCGGATAACGGAATTAAATCCCTACCCATACCCGAAAAAATTTCAGCGATCCGATCCGGATCCGGGTCTAGACCCGACCCGTTGACAGGCCTAGGGTCACCCATTCTAGTACTACTGTCGCCCAAGCACGCTTAACTTCGGAGTTCTGATGGGATCCGGTGCATTAGTGCTGGTATGATCGCACCCGCCATGTTCTTTTCGCTTTATTCTTTTAAACTGCCACGTCCTGTGAAGCAGTTTGGCTTTTCTGGACCCGAATTCATTCTAAGCGTCAATTCATGAATTTCCTCTCATCCTTTTATTTATTTACTTTTATATTTTTTTCTTGTTGCTTTGCACCTTTTTTTTCCCTCGTCGCACAACTCTCAATTATCCTGAAATTGATCCTTCACGCTTGCGCTTATACATTTGCGCCGACAACTTTGACCGACGATCCTGGCTTCGATCCAGCCGTACCGTTCCTGACTTGTCTCGCGCCTTCAGATCCGCCTTCATGCTTCGATGAGAAGCAAAATATCAAGCAATCGTTCCGACGGAGCTAAATTACTACAGCATAAAGAACGAAGGGGAAATTTGGATTTCGAAACAAAAAAGGGAGGGGTGCAACACGAGGACTTCCCAGGGGGTCACCCATCCTAGTACTACTCTCGCCCAAGCACGCTTAACTTCGGAGTTCTGATGGGATCCGGTGCATTAGTGCTGGTATGATCGCACCCGCCATGTTCCTTTCGCTTTATTCTTTTAAACTGCCCCGTCCTGTGAAGCAGTGTGGCTTTTCTGGACCCGAATTCATTTTAAGCGTCAATTCAAGAATTTCCCCTCATCCTTTTATTTATTTACTTTTACATTTTTTTCTTGTTGATTTGCACCATTTTTTTTTCCCTCGTCGCGCAACTCTCAATTATCCTGAAATTGATCCTTCACGCTTGCGCTTATACATTTGCGCCGACAACTTTGACCGACGATCCGGGCTTCGATCCAGCCGTACCGTTCCTGACTTGTCTCGCGCCTTCAGATCCGCCTTCATGCTTCGATGAGAAGCAAAATATAAAGCAATCGTTCCGACGGAGCTAAATTACTACAGCATAAAGAACGAAGGGAAAATTTGGATTTCGAAACAAAAAAGGGAGGGGTGCAACACGAGGATTTCCCAGGGGGTCACCTAGGGGTGTCAACGGGCCGGGTCCGGGCCGGAATTCATTATTCCGGACCCGGACCCGGAGCCGACCCGTTTACCCGACGGGTCTTTTATTCGGTGTTCCGGATCCGGACCCGGCGAGTCTCGGATCCGGGTCGGGTCTACCCGAACAAATTTGCCAAAATTTATAATTTCTAACAAAAAAGAGAAAAAGATATATTTGTAAACTAATTTCTAGCTAATGCAAAGAAAAAACCAAATAAGAAAATAAATCAAATTGATTTTACTCAAATACATCATCCTAATCAAATTATATTGATAATATATATTTTTTATAAATTATTAAATCATTTATATCCGGATCCGGGTCTAATACGGGTCGGAATACTATATTCCGTATCCGACCCGTTTTTTTGTTTGAAAAAACGGATCCGGATCCGGATAACGGAATTAAATCCCTACCCATACCCGCAAAAATTTCAGGGATCCGATCCGGATCCGGGTGTAGACCCGACCCGTTGACCGGCCTAGGGTCACCCATCCTAGTACTACTGTCGCCCAAGCACGCTTAACTTCGAAGTTCTGATGGGATCCGGTGCATTAGTGCTGGTATGATCGCACCCGCCATGTTCCTTTCGCTTTATTCTTTTAAACTGCCCCGTCCTGTGAAGCAGTGTGGCTTTTCTGGACCCGAATTCATTTTAAGCGTCAATTCAAGAATTTCCCCTCATCCTTTTATTTATTTACTTTTACATTTTTTTCTTGTTGATTTGCACCATTTTTTTTTCCCTCGTCGCGCAACTCTCAATTATCCTGAAATTGATCCTTCACGCTTGCGCTTATACATTTGCGCCGACAACTTTGACCGACGAACCGGGCTTCGATCCAGCCGTACCGTTCCTGACTTGTCTCGCGCCTTCAGATCCGCCTTCATGCTTCGATGAGAAGCAAAATATAAAGCAATCGTTCCGACGGAGCTAAATTACTACAGCATAAAGAACGAAGGGAAAATTTGGATTTCGAAACAAAAAAGGGAGGGGTGCAACACGAGGATTTCCCAGGGGGTCACCTAGGGGTGTCAACGGGCCGGGTCCGGGCCGGAATTCATTATTCCGGACCCGGACCCGGAGCCGACCCGTTTACCCGACGGGTCTTTTATTCGGTGTTCCGGATCCGGACCCGGCGAGTCTCGGATCCGGGTCGGGTCTACCCGAACAAATTTGCCGAAATTTATAATTTCTAACAAAAAAGAGAAAAAGATATATTTGTAAACAAATTTCTAGCTAATGCAAAGAAAAAACCAAATAAGAAAATAAATCAAATTGATTTTACTCAAATACATCATCCTAATCAAATTATATTGATAATATATATTTTTTATAAATTATTAAATCATTTATATCCGGATCCGGGTCTAATACGGGTCGGAATACTATATTCCGTATCCGACCCGTTTTTTTGTTTGAAAAAACGGATCCGGATCCGGATAACGGAATTAAATCCCTACCCATACCCGCAAAAATTTCAGGGATCCGATCCGGATCCGGGTGTAGACCCGACCCGTTGACCGGCCTAGGGTCACCCATCCTAGTACTACTGTCGCCCAAGCACGCTTAACTTCGAAGTTCTGATGGGATCCGGTGCATTAGTACTGGTATGATCGCACCCGCCATGTTCCTTTCGCTTTATTCTTTTAAACTGCCCCGTCCTGTGAAGCAGTGTGGATTTTCTGGACCCGAATTCATTTTAAGCGTCAATTCAAGAATTTCCCCTCATCCTTTTATTTATTTACTTTTACATTTTTTTCTTGTTGATTTGCACCATTTTTTTTTCCCTCGTCGCGCAACTCTCAATTATCCTGAAATTGATCCTTCACGCTTGCGCTTATACATTTGCGCCGACAACTTTGACCGACGAACCGGGCTTCGATCCAGCCGTACCGTTCCTGACTTGTCTCGCGCCTTCAGATCCGCCTTCATGCTTCGATGAGAAGCAAAATATAAAGCAATCGTTCCGACGGAGCTAAATTACTACAGCATAAAGAACGAAGGGAAAATTTGGATTTCGAAACAAAAAAGGGAGGGGTGCAACACGAGGATTTCCCAGGGGGTCACCTAGGGGTGTCAACGGGCCGGGTCCGGGCCGGAATTCATTATTCCGGACCCGGACCCGGAGCCGACCCGTTTACCCGACGGGTCTTTTATTCGGTGTTCCGGATCCGGACCCGGCGAGTCTCGGATCCGGGTCGGGTCTACCCGAACAAATTTGCCAAAATTTATAATTTCTAACAAAAAAGAGAAAAATATATATTTGTAAACTAATTTCTAGCTAATGCAAAGAAAAAACCAAATAAGAAAATAAATCAAATTGATTTTACTCAAATACATCATCCTAATCAAATTATATTGATAATATATATTTTTTATAAATTATTAAATCATTTATATCCGGATCCGGGTCTAATACGGGTCGGAATACTATATTCCGTATCCGACCCGTTTTTTTGTTTGAAAAAACGGATCCGGATCCGGATAACGGAATTAAATCCCTACCCATACCCGCAAAAATTTCAGGGATCCGATCCGGATCCGGGTGTAGACCCGACCCGTTGACCGGCCTAGGGTCACCCATCCTAGTACTACTGTCGCCCAAGCACGCTTAACTTCGAAGTTCTGATGGGATCCGGTGCATTAGTGCTGGTATGATCGCACCCGCCATGTTCCTTTCGCTTTATTCTTTTAAACCGCCACGTCCTGTGAAGCAGTTTGGCTTTTCTGGACCCGAATTCATTCTAAGCGTCAATTCATGAATTTCCTCTCATCCTTTTATTTATTTACTTTTATATTTTTTTCTTGTTGCTTTGCACCTTTTTTTTCCCTCGTCGCACAACTCTCAATTATCCTGAAATTGATCCTTCACGCTTGCGCTTATGCATTTGCGCCGACAACATTGACCGACGATCCGGGCTTCGATTCAGCCGTACCGTTCCTGACTTGTCTCGCGCCTTCAGATCCGCCTTCATGCTTCGATGAGAAGCAAAATATAAAGCAATCGTTCCGACGGAGCTAAATTACTACAGCATAAAGAACGAAGGGAAAATTTGGATTTCGAAACAAAAAAGGGAGGGGTGCAACACGAGGATTTCCCAGGGGGTCACCTAGGGGTGTCAACGGGCCGGATCCGGGCCGGAATTCTTTATTCCGGACCCGGACCCGGATCCGACCCGTTTACCCGACGGGTCTTTTATTCGGTGTTCCGGATCCGGACCCGGCGAGTCTCGGATCCGGGTCGGGTCTACCCGAACAAATTTGCCAAAATTTATAATTTCTAACAAAAAAGAGAAAAAGATATATTTGTAAACTAATTTCTAGCTAATGCAAAGAAAAAACCAAATAAGAAAATAAATCAAATTGATTTTACTCAAATACATCATCCTAATCAAATTATATTGATAATATATATTTTTTATAAATTATTAAATCATTTATATCCGGATCCGGGTCTAGTACGGGTCGGAATACTATATTCCGTATCCGACCCGTTTTTTTGTTTGAAAAAACGGATCCGGATCCGGATAACGGAATTAAATCCCTACCCATACCAGCAAAAATTTCAGGGATCCGATCCGGATCCGGGTGTAGACCCGACCCGTTGACCGGCCTAGGGTCACCCATCCTAGTACTACTGTCGCCCAAGCACGCTTAACTTCGAAGTTCTGATGGGATCCGGTGCATTAGTGCTGGTATGATCGCACCCGCCATGTTCCTTTCGCTTTATTCTTTTAAACTGCCACGTCCTGTGAAGCAGTTTGGCTTTTCTGGACCCGAATTCATTCTAAGCGTCAATTCATGAATTTCCTCTCATCCTTTTATTTATTTACTTTTATATTTTTTTCTTGTTGCTTTGCACCTTTTTTTTCCCTCGTCGCACAACTCTCAATTATCCTGAAATTGATCCTTCACGCTTGCGCTTATACATTTGCGCCGACAACTTTGACCGACGATCCGGGCTTCGATCCAGCCGTACCGTTCCTGACTTGTCTCGCGCCTTCAGATCCGCCTTCATGCTTCGATAAGAAGCAAAATATAAAGCAATCGTTCCGACGGAGCTAAATTACTACAGCATAAAGAACGAAGGGGAAATTTGGATTTCGAAACAAAAAAGGGAGGGGTGCAACACGAGGACTTCCCAGGGGGTCACCCATCCTAGTACTACTCTCGCCCAAGCACGCTTAACTTCGGAGTTCTGATGGGATCCGGTGCATTAGTGCTGGTATGATCGCACCCACCATGTTCCTTTCGCTTTATTCTTTTAAACTGCCCCGTCCTGTGAAGCAGTGTGGCTTTTCTGGACCCGAATTCATTTTAAGCGTCAATTCAAGAATTTCCCCTCATCCTTTTATTTATTTACTTTTACATTTTTTTCTTGTTGATTTGCACCATTTTTTTTTCCCTCGTCGCGCAACTCTCAATTATCCTGAAATTGATCCTTCACGCTTGCACTTATACATTTGCGCCGACAACTTTGACCGACGATCCGGGCTTCGATCCAGCCGTACCGTTCCTGACTTGTCTCGCGCCTTCAGATCCGCCTTCATGCTTCGATGAGAAGCAAAATATAAAGCAATCGTTCCGACGGAGCTAAATTACTACAGCATAAAGAACGAAGGGGAAATTTGGATTTCGAAACAAAAAAGGGAGGGGTGCAACACGAGGATTTCCCAGGGGGTCACCTAGGGGTGTCAACGGGCCGGGTCCGGGCCGGAATTCATTATTCCGGACCCGGACCCGGATCCGACCCGTTTACCCGACGGGTCTTTTATTCTGTGTTCCGGATCCGGACCCGGCGAGTCTCGGATCCGGGTCGGGTCTACCCGAACAAATTTGCCAAAATTTATAATTTCTAACAAAAAAGAGAAAAAAATATATTTGTAAACTAATTTCTAACTAATGCAAAGAAAAAACCAAATAAGAAAATAAATCAAATTGATTTTACTCAAATACATCATCCTAATCAAATTATACTGATAATATATATTTTTTATAAATTATTAAATCATTTATATCCGGATCTGGGTCTAATACGGGTCGGAATACTATATTCCGTATCCGACCCGTTTTTTTGTTTGAAAAAACGGATCCGGATCCGGATAACGGAATTAAATCCCTACCCATACCCGAAAAAATTTCAGCGATCCGATCCGGATCCGGGTCTAGACCCGACCCGTTGACAGGCCTAGGGTCACCCATTCTAGTACTACTGTCGCCCAAGCACGCTTAACTTCGGAGTTCTGATGGGATCCGGTGCATTAGTGCTGGTATGATCGCACCCGCCATGTTCTTTTCGCTTTATTCTTTTAAACTGCCACGTCCTGTGAAGCAGTTTGGCTTTTCTGGACCCGAATTCATTCTAAGCGTCAATTCATGAATTTCCTCTCATCCTTTTATTTATTTACTTTTATATTTTTTTCTTGTTGCTTTGCACCTTTTTTTTCCCTCGTCGCACAACTCTCAATTATCCTGAAATTGATCCTTCACGCTTGCGCTTATACATTTGCGCCGACAACTTTGACCGACGATCCGGGCTTCGATCCAGCCGTACCGTTCCTGACTTGTCTCGCGCCTTCAGATCCGCCTTCATGCTTCGATGAGAAGCAAAATATCAAGCAATCGTTCCGACGGAGCTAAATTACTACAGCATAAAGAACGAAGGGGAAATTTGGATTTCGAAACAAAAAAGGGAGGGGTGCAACACGAGGACTTCCCAGGGGGTCACCCATCCTAGTACTACTCTCGCCCAAGCACGCTTAACTTCGGAGTTCTGATGGGATCCGGTGCATTAGTGCTGGTATGATCGCACCCGCCATGTTCCTTTCGCTTTATTCTTTTAAACTGCCCCGTCCTGTGAAGCAGTGTGGCTTTTCTGGACCCGAATTCATTTTAAGCGTCAATTCAAGAATTTCCCCTCATCCTTTTATTTATTTACTTTTACATTTTTTTCTTGTTGATTTGCACCATTTTTTTTTCCCTCGTCGCGCAACTCTCAATTATCCTGAAATTGATCCTTCACGCTTGCGCTTATACATTTGCGCCGACAACTTTGACCGACGATCCGGGCTTCGATCCAGCCGTACCGTTCCTGACTTGTCTCGCGCCTTCAGATCCGCCTTCATGCTTCGATGAGAAGCAAAATATAAAGCAATCGTTCCGACGGAGCTAAATTACTACAGCATAAAGAACGAAGGGAAAATTTGGATTTCGAAACAAAAAAGGGAGGGGTGCAACACGAGGATTTCCCAGGGGGTCACCTAGGGGTGTCAACGGGCCGGGTCCGGGCCGGAATTCATTATTCCGGACCCGGACCCGGAGCCGACCCGTTTACCCGACGGGTCTTTTATTCGGTGTTCCGGATCCGGACCCGGCGAGTCTCGGATCCGGGTCGGGTCTACCCGAACAAATTTGCCAAAATTTATAATTTCTAACAAAAAAGAGAAAAAGATATATTTGTAAACTAATTTCTAGCTAATGCAAAGAAAAAACCAAATAAGAAAATAAATCAAATTGATTTTACTCAAATACATCATCCTAATCAAATTATATTGATAATATATATTTTTTATAAATTATTAAATCATTTATATCCGAATCCGGGTCTAATACGGGTCGGAATACTATATTCCGTATCCGACCCGTTTTTTTGTTTGAAAAAACGGATCCGGATCCGGATAACGGAATTAAATCCCTACCCATACCCGCAAAAATTTCAGGGATCCGATCCGGATCCGGGTGTAGACCCGACCCGTTGACCGGCCTAGGGTCACCCATCCTAGTACTACTGTCGCCCAAGCACGCTTAACTTCGAAGTTCTGATGGGATCCGGTGCATTAGTGCTGGTATGATCGCACCCGCCATGTTCCTTTCGCTTTATTCTTTTAAACCGCCACGTCCTGTGAAGCAGTTTGGCTTTTCTGGACCCGAATTCATTCTAAGCGTCAATTCATGAATTTCCTCTCATCCTTTTATTTATTTACTTTTATATTTTTTTCTTGTTGCTTTGCACCTTTTTTTTCCCTCGTCGCACAACTCTCAATTATCCTGAAATTGATCCTTCACGCTTGCGCTTATGCATTTGCGCCGACAACATTGACCGACGATCCGGGCTTCGATTCAGCCGTACCGTTCCTGACTTGTCTCGCGCCTTCAGATCCGCCTTCATGCTTCGATGAGAAGCAAAATATAAAGCAATCGTTCCGACGGAGCTAAATTACTACAGCATAAAGAACGAAGGGAAAATTTGGATTTCGAAACAAAAAAGGGAGGGGTGCAACACGAGGATTTCCCAGGGGGTCACCTAGGGGTGTCAACGGGCCGGATCCGGGCCGGAATTCTTTATTCCGGACCCGGACCCGGATCCGACCCGTTTACCCGACGGGTCTTTTATTCGGTGTTCCGGATCCGGACCCGGCGAGTCTCGGATCCGGGTCGGGTCTACCCGAACAAATTTGCCAAAATTTATAATTTCTAACAAAAAAGAGAAAAAGATATATTTGTAAACTAATTTCTAGCTAAAGCAAAGAAAAAACCAAATAAGAAAATAAATCAAATTGATTTTACTCAAATACATCATCCTAATCAAATTATATTGATAATATATATTTTTTATAAATTATTAAATCATTTATATCCGGATCCGGGTCTAGTACGGGTCGGAATACTATATTCCGTATCCGACCCGTTTTTTTGTTTGAAAAAACGGATCCGGATCCGGATAACGGAATTAAATCCCTACCCATACCAGCAAAAATTTCAGGGATCCGATCCGGATCCGGGTGTAGACCCGACCCGTTGACCGGCCTAGGGTCACCCATCCTAGTACTACTGTCGCCCAAGCACGCTTAACTTCGAAGTTCTGATGGGATCCGGTGCATTAGTGCTGGTATGATCGCACCCGCCATGTTCCTTTCGCTTTATTCTTTTAAACTGCCACGTCCTGTGAAGCAGTTTGGCTTTTCTGGACCCGAATTCATTCTAAGCGTCAATTCATGAATTTCCTCTCATCCTTTTATTTATTTACTTTTATATTTTTTTCTTGTTGCTTTGCACCTTTTTTTTCCCTCGTCGCACAACTCTCAATTATCCTGAAATTGATCCTTCACGCTTGCGCTTATACATTTGCGCCGACAACTTTGACCGACGATCCGGGCTTCGATCCAGCCGTACCGTTCCTGACTTGTCTCGCGCCTTCAGATCCGCCTTCATGCTTCGATGAGAAGCAAAATATCAAGCAATCGTTCCGACGGAGCTAAATTACTACAGCATAAAGAACGAAGGGGAAATTTGGATTTCGAAACAAAAAAGGGAGGGGTGCAACACGAGGACTTCCCAGGGGGTCACCCATCCTAGTACTACTCTCGCCCAAGCACGCTTAACTTCGGAGTTCTGATGGGATCCGGTGCATTAGTGCTGGTATGATCGCACCCGCCATGTTCCTTTCGCTTTATTCTTTTAAACTGCCCCGTCCTGTGAAGCAGTGTGGCTTTTCTGGACCCGAATTCATTTTAAGCGTCAATTCAAGAATTTCCCCTCATCCTTTTATTTATTAACTTTTACATTTTTTTCTTGTTGATTTGCACCATTTTTTTTTCCCTCGTCGCGCAACTCTCAATTATCCTGAAATTGATCCTTCACGCTTGCGCTTATACATTTGCGCCGACAACTTTGACCGACGAACCGGGCTTCGATCCAGCCGTACCGTTCCTGACTTGTCTCGCGCCTTCAGATCCGCCTTCATGCTTCGATGAGAAGCAAAATATAAAGCAATCGTTCCGACGGAGCTAAATTACTACAGCATAAAGAACGAAGGGAAAATTTGGATTTCGAAACAAAAAAGGGAGGGGTGCAACACGAGGATTTCCCAGGGGGTCACCTAGGGGTGTCAACGGGCCGGGTCCGGGCCGGAATTCATTATTCCGGACCCGGACCCGGAGCCGACCCGTTTACCCGACGGGTCTTTTATTCGGTGTTCCGGATCCGGACCCGGCGAGTCTCGGATCCGGGTCGGGTCTACCCGAACAAATTTGCCAAAATTTATAATTTCTAACAAAAAAGAGAAAAAGATATATTTGTAAACTAATTTCTAGCTAATGCAAAGAAAAAACCAAATAAGAAAATAAATCAAATTGATTTTACTCAAATACATCATCCTAATCAAATTATATTGATAATATATATTTTTTATAAATTATTAAATCATTTATATCCGAATCCGGGTCTAATACGGGTCGGAATACTATATTCCGTATCCGACCCGTTTTTTTGTTTGAAAAAACGGATCCGGATCCGGATAACGGAATTAAATCCCTACCCATACCCGCAAAAATTTCAGGGATCCGATCCGGATCCGGGTGTAGACCCGACCCGTTGACCGGCCTAGGGTCACCCATCCTAGTACTACTGTCGCCCAAGCACGCTTAACTTCGAAGTTCTGATGGGATCCGGTGCATTAGTGCTGGTATGATCGCACCCGCCATGTTCCTTTCGCTTTATTCTTTTAAACTGCCACGTCCTGTGAAGCAGTTTGGCTTTTCTGGACCCGAATTCATTCTAAGCGTCAATTCATGAATTTCCTCTCATCCTTTTATTTATTTACTTTTATATTTTTTTCTTGTTGCTTTGCACCTTTTTTTTCCCTCGTCGCACAACTCTCAATTATCCTGAAATTGATCCTTCACGCTTGCGCTTATGCATTTGCGCCGACAACTTTGACCGACGATCCGGGCTTCGATCCAGCCGTACCGTTCCTGACTTGTCTCGCGCCTTCAGATCCGCCTTCATGCTTCGATGAGAAGCAAAATATAAAGCAATCGTTCCGACGGAGCTAAATTACTACAGCATAAAGAACGAAGGGGAAATTTGGATTTCGAAACAAAAAAGGGAGGGGTGCAACACGAGGATTTCCCAGGGGGTCACCTAGGGGTGTCAACGGGCCGGGTCCGGGCCGGAATTCATTATTCCGGACCCTGACCCGGATCCGACCCGTTTACCCGACGGGTCTTTTATTCTGTGTTCCGGATCCGGACCCGGCGAGTCTCGGATCCGGGTCGGGTCTACCCGAACAAATTTGCCAAAATTTATAATTTCTAACAAAAAAGAGAAAAAAATATATTTGTAAACTAATTTCTAACTAATGCAAAGAAAAAACCAAATAAGAAAATAAATCAAATTGATTTTACTCAAATACATCATCCTAATCAAATTATATTGATAATATATATTTTTTATAAATTATTAAATCATTTATATCCGGATCCGCGTCTAATACGGGTCGGAATACTATATTCCGTATCCGACCCATTTTTTTGTTTGAAAAAACGGATCCGGATCCGGATAACGGAATTAAATCCCTACCCATACCCGCAAAAATTTCAGCGATCCGATCCGGATCCGGGTCTAGACCCGACCCGTTGACCGGCCTAGGGTCACCCATCCTAGTACTACTGTCGCCCAAGCACGCTTAACTTCGGAGTTCTGATGGGATCCGGTGCATTAGTGCTGGTATGATCGCACCCGCCATGTTCCTTTCGCTTTATTCTTTTAAACTGCCACGTCCTGTGAAGCAGTTTGGCTTTTCTGGACCCGAATTCATTCTAAGCGTCAATTCATGAATTTCCTCTCATCCTTTTATTTATTTACTTTTATATTTTTTTCTTGTTGCTTTGCACCTTTTTTTTCCCTCGTCGCACAACTCTCAATTATCCTGAAATTGATCCTTCACGCTTGCGCTTATACATTTGCGCCGACAACTTTGACCGACGATCCGGGCTTCGATCCAGCAGTACCGTTCCTGACTTGTCTCGCGCCTTCAGATCCGCCTTCATGCTTCGATAAGAAGCAAAATATAAAGCAATCGTTCCGACGGAGCTAAATTACTACAGCATAAAGAACGAAGGGGAAATTTGGATTTCGAAACAAAAAAGGGAGGGGTGCAACACGAGGACTTCCCAGGGGGTCACCCATCCTAGTACTACTCTCGCCCAAGCACGCTTAACTTCGGAGTTCTGATGGGATCCGGTGCATTAGTGCTGGTATGATCGCACCCACCATGTTCCTTTCGCTTTATTCTTTTAAACTGCCCCGTCCTGTGAAGCAGTGTGGCTTTTCTGGACCCGAATTCATTTTAAGCGTCAATTCAAGAATTTCCCCTCATCCTTTTATTTATTTACTTTTACATTTTTTTCTTGTTGATTTGCACCATTTTTTTTTCCCTCGTCGCGCAACTCTCAATTATCCTGAAATTGATCCTTCACGCTTGCACTTATACATTTGCGCCGACAACTTTGACCGACGATCCGGGCTTCGATCCAGCCGTACCGTTCCTGACTTGTCTCGCGCCTTCAGATCCGCCTTCATGCTTCGATGAGAAGCAAAATATAAAGCAATCGTTCCGACGGAGCTAAATTACTACAGCATAAAG
This sequence comes from Coffea arabica, assembly GCF_036785885.1. Lineage (NCBI taxonomy): Eukaryota > Viridiplantae > Streptophyta > Magnoliopsida > Gentianales > Rubiaceae > Coffea > Coffea arabica. The sequence goes on from NC_092330.1 coordinate 21,457,827, forward strand.
AACGAAGGGGAAATTTGGATTTCGAAACAAAAAAGGGAGGGGTGCAACACGAGGATTTCCCAGGGGGTCACCTAGGGGTGTCAACGGGCCGGGTCCGGGCCGGAATTCATTATTCCGGACCAGGACCCGGATCCGACCCGTTTACCCGACGGGTCTTTTATTCTGTGTTCCGGATCCGGACCCGGCGAGTCTCGGATCCGGGTCGGGTCTACCCGAACAAATTTGCCAAAATTTATAATTTCTAACAAAAAAGAGAAAAAAATATATTTGTAAACTAATTTCTAACTAATGCAAAGAAAAAACCAAATAAGAAAATAAATCAAATTGATTTTACTCAAATACATCATCCTAATCAAATTATATTGATAATATATATTTTTTATAAATTATTAAATCATTTATATCCGGATCCGGGTCTAATACGGGTCGGAATACTATATTCCGTATCCGACCCGTTTTTTTGTTTGAAAAAACGGATCCGGATCCGGATAACGGAATTAAATCCCTACCCATACCCGCAAAAATTTCAGGGATCCGATCCGGATCCGGGTGTAGACCCGACCCGTTGACCGGCCTAGGGTCACCCATCCTAGTACTACTGTCGCCCAAGCACGCTTAACTTCGAAGTTCTGATGGGATCCGGTGCATTAGTGCTGGTATGATCGCACCCGCCATGTTCCTTTCGCTTTATTCTTTTAAACTGCCCCGTCATGTGAAGCAGTGTGGCTTTTCTGGACCCGAATTCATTTTAAGCGTCAATTCAAGAATTTCCCCTCATCCTTTTATTTATTTACTTTTACATTTTTTTCCTGTTGATTTGCACCATTTTTTTTTCCCTCGTCGCGCAACTCTCAATTATCCTGAAATTGATCCTTCACGCTTGCGCTTATACATTTGCGCCGACAACTTTGACCGACGAACCGGGCTTCGATCCAGCCGTACCGTTCCTGACTTGTCTCGCGCCTTCAGATCCGCCTTCATGCTTCGATGAGAAGCAAAATATAAAGCAATCGTTCCGACGGAGCTAAATTACTACAGCATAAAGAACGAAGGGAAAATTTGGATTTCGAAACAAAAAAGGGAGGGGTGCAACACGAGGATTTCCCAGGGGGTCACCTAGGGGTGTCAACGGGCCGGGTCCGGGCCGGAATTCATTATTCCGGACCCGGACCCGGAGCCGACCCGTTTACCCGACGGGTCTTTTATTCGGTGTTCCGGATCCGGACCCGGCGAGTCTCGGATCCGGGTCGGGTCTACCCGAACAAATTTGCCAAAATTTATAATTTCTAACAAAAAAGAGAAAAAGATATATTTGTAAACAAATTTCTAGCTAATGCAAAGAAAAAACCAAATAAGAAAATAAATCAAATTGATTTTACTCAAATACATCATCCTAATCAAATTATATTGATAATATATATTTTTTATAAATTATTAAATCATTTATATCCGGATCCGGGTCTAATACGGGTCGGAATACTATATTCCGTATCCGACCCGTTTTTTTGTTTGAAAAAACGGATCCGGATCCGGATAACGGAATTAAATCCCTACCCATACCCGCAAAAATTTCAGGGATCCGATCCGGATCCGGGTGTAGACCCGACCCGTTGACCGGCCTAGGGTCACCCATCCTAGTACTACTGTCGCCCAAGCACGCTTAACTTCGAAGTTCTGATGGGATCCGGTGCATTAGTGCTGGTATGATCACACCCGCCATGTTCCTTTCGCTTTATTCTTTTAAACTGCCACGTCCTGTGAAGCAGTTTGGCTTTTCTGGACCCGAATTCATTCTAAGCGTCAATTCATGAATTTCCTCTCATCCTTTTATTTATTTATTTTTATATTTTTTTCTTGTTGCTTTGCACCTTTTTTTTCCCTCGTCGCACAACTCTCAATTATCCTGAAATTGATCCTTCACGCTTGCGCTTATGCATTTGCGCCGACAACATTGACCGACGATCCGGGCTTCGATTCAGCCGTACCGTTCCTGACTTGTCTCGCGCCTTCAGATCCGCCTTCATGCTTCGATGAGAAGCAAAATATAAAGCAATCGTTCCGACGGAGCTAAATTACTACAGCATAAAGAACGAAGGGAAAATTTGGATTTCGAAACAAAAAAGGGAGGGGTGCAACACGAGGATTTCCCAGGGGGTCACCTAGGGGTGTCAACGGGCCGGGTCCGGGCCGGAATTCATTATTCCGGACCCGGACCCGGAGCCGACCCGTTTACCCGACGGGTCTTTTATTCGGTGTTCCGTATCCGGACCCGGCGAGTCTCGGATCCGGGTCGGGTCTACCCGAACAAATTTGCCAAAATTTATAATTTCTAACAAAAAAGAGAAAAAGATATATTTGTAAACTAATTTCTAGCTAATGCAAAGAAAAAACCAAATAAGAAAATAAATCAAATTGATTTTACTCAAATACATCATCCTAATCAAATTATATTGATAATATATATTTTTTATAAATTATTAAATCATTTATATCCGAATCCGGGTCTAATACGGGTCGGAATACTATATTCCGTATCCGACCCGTTTTTTTGTTTGAAAAAACGGATCCGGATCCGGATAACGGAATTAAATCCCTACCCATACCCGCAAAAATTTCAGGGATCCGATCCGGATCCGGGTGTAGACCCGACCCGTTGACCGGCCTAGGGTCACCCATCCTAGTACTACTGTCGCCCAAGCACGCTTAACTTCGAAGTTCTGATGGGATCCGGTGCATTAGTGCTGGTATGATCGCACCCGCCATGTTCCTTTCGCTTTATTCTTTTAAACCGCCACGTCCTGTGAAGCAGTTTGGCTTTTCTGGACCCGAATTCATTCTAAGCGTCAATTCATGAATTTCCTCTCATCCTTTTATTTATTTACTTTTATATTTTTTTCTTGTTGCTTTGCACCTTTTTTTTCCCTCGTCGCACAACTCTCAATTATCCTGAAATTGATCCTTCACGCTTGCGCTTATGCATTTGCGCCGACAACATTGACCGACGATCCGGGCTTCGATTCAGCCGTACCGTTCCTGACTTGTCTCGCGCCTTCAGATCCGCCTTCATGCTTCGATGAGAAGCAAAATATAAAGCAATCGTTCCGACGGAGCTAAATTACTACAGCATAAAGAACGAAGGGAAAATTTGGATTTCGAAACAAAAAAGGGAGGGGTGCAACACGAGGATTTCCCAGGGGGTCACCTAGGGGTGTCAACGGGCCGGATCCGGGCCGGAATTCTTTATTCCGGACCCGGACCCGGATCCGACCCGTTTACCCGACGGGTCTTTTATTCGGTGTTCCGGATCCGGACCCGGCGAGTCTCGGATCCGGGTCGGGTCTACCCGAACAAATTTGCCAAAATTTATAATTTCTAACAAAAAAGAGAAAAAGATATATTTGTAAACTAATTTCTAGCTAAAGCAAAGAAAAAACCAAATAAGAAAATAAATCAAATTGATTTTACTCAAATACATCATCCTAATCAAATTATATTGATAATATATATTTTTTATAAATTATTAAATCATTTATATCCGGATCCGGGTCTAGTACGGGTCGGAATACTATATTCCGTATCCGACCCGTTTTTTTGTTTGAAAAAACGGATCCGGATCCGGATAACGGAATTAAATCCCTACCCATACCAGCAAAAATTTCAGGGATCCGATCCGGATCCGGGTGTAGACCCGACCCGTTGACCGGCCTAGGGTCACCCATCCTAGTACTACTGTCGTCCAAGCACGCTTAACTTCGAAGTTCTGATGGGATCCGGTGCATAAGTGCTGGTATGATCGCACCCGCCATGTTCCTTTCGCTTTATTCTTTTAAACTGCCACGTCCTGTGAAGCAGTTTGGCTTTTCTGGACCCGAATTCATTCTAAGCGTCAATTCATGAATTTCCTCTCATCCTTTTATTTATTTACTTTTATATTTTTTTCTTGTTGCTTTGCACCTTTTTTTTCCCTCGTCGCACAACTCTCAATTATCCTGAAATTGATCCTTCACGCTTGCGCTTATACATTTGCGCCGACAACTTTGACCGACGATCCGGGCTTCGATCCAGCCGTACCGTTCCTGACTTGTCTCGCGCCTTCAGATCCGCCTTCATGCTTCGATGAGAAGCAAAATATCAAGCAATCGTTCCGACGGAGCTAAATTACTACAGCATAAAGAACGAAGGGGAAATTTGGATTTCGAAACAAAAAAGGGAGGGGTGCAACACGAGGACTTCCCAGGGGGTCACCCATCCTAGTACTACTCTCGCCCAAGCACGCTTAACTTCGGAGTTCTGATGGGATCCGGTGCATTAGTGCGGGTATGATCGCACCCGCCATGTTCCTTTCGCTTTATTCTTTTAAACTGCCCCGTCCTGTGAAGCAGTGTGGCTTTTCTGGACCCGAATTCATTTTAAGCGTCAATTCAAGAATTTCCCCTCATCCTTTTATTTATTTACTTTTACATTTTTTTCTTGTTGATTTGCACCATTTTTTTTTCCCTCGTCGCGCAACTCTCAATTATCCTGAAATTGATCCTTCACGCTTGCGCTTATACATTTGCGCCGACAACTTTGACCGACGAACCGGGCTTCGATCCAGCCGTACCGTTCCTGACTTGTCTCGCGCCTTCAGATCCGCCTTCATGCTTCGATGAGAAGCAAAATATAAAGCAATCGTTCCGACGGAGCTAAATTACTACAGCATAAAGAACGAAGGGAAAATTTGGATTTCGAAACAAAAAAGGGAGGGGTGCAACACGAGGATTTCCCAGGGGGTCACCTAGGGGTGTCAACGGGCCGGGTCCGGGCCGGAATTCATTATTCCGGACCCGGACCCGGAGCCGACCCGTTTACCCGACGGGTCTTTTATTCGGTGTTCCGGATCCGGACCCGGCGAGTCTCGGATCCGGGTCGGGTCTACCCGAACAAATTTGCCAAAATTTATAATTTCTAACAAAAAAGAGAAAAAGATATATTTGTAAACAAATTTCTAGCTAATGCAAAGAAAAAACCAAATAAGAAAATAAATCAAATTGATTTTACTCAAATACATCATCCTAATCAAATTATATTGATAATATATATTTTTTATAAATTATTAAATCATTTATATCCGGATCCGGGTCTAATACGGGTCGGAATACTATATTCCGTATCCGACCCGTTTTTTTGTTTGAAAAAACGGATCCGGATCCGGATAACGGAATTAAATCCCTACCCATACCCGCAAAAATTTCAGGGATCCGATCCGGATCCGGGTGTAGACCCGACCCGTTGACCGGCCTAGGGTCACCCATCCTAGTACTACTGTCGCCCAAGCACGCTTAACTTCGAAGTTCTGATGGGATCCGGTGCATTAGTGCTGGTATGATCACACCCGCCATGTTCCTTTCGCTTTATTCTTTTAAACTGCCACGTCCTGTGAAGCAGTTTGGCTTTTCTGGACCCGAATTCATTCTAAGCGTCAATTCATGAATTTCCTCTCATCCTTTTATTTATTTATTTTTATATTTTTTTCTTGTTGCTTTGCACCTTTTTTTTCCCTCGTCGCACAACTCTCAATTATCCTGAAATTGATCCTTCACGCTTGCGCTTATGCATTTGCGCCGACAACATTGACCGACGATCCGGGCTTCGATTCAGCCGTACCGTTCCTGACTTGTCTCGCGCCTTCAGATCCGCCTTCATGCTTCGATGAGAAGCAAAATATAAAACAATCGTTCCGACGGAGCTAAATTACTACAGCATAAAGAACGAAGGGAAAATTTGGATTTCGAAACAAAAAAGGGAGGGGTGCAACACGAGGATTTCCCAGGGGGTCACCTAGGGGTGTCAACGGGCCGGGTCCGGGCCGGAATTCTTTATTCCGGACCCGGACCCGGATCCGACCCGTTTACCCGACGGGTCTTTTATTCGGTGTTCCGGATCCGGACCCGGCGAGTCTCGGATCCGGGTCGGGTCTACCCGAACAAATTTGCCAAAATTTATAATTTCTAACAAAAAAGAGAAAAAGATATATTTGTAAACTAATTTCTAACTAATGCAAAGAAAAAACCAAATAAGAAAATAAATCAAATTGATTTTACTCAAATACATCATCCTAATCAAATTATATTGATAATATATATTTTTTATAAATTATTAAATCATTTATATCCGGATCCGGGTCTAGTACGGGTCGGAATACTATATTCCGTATCCGACCCGTTTTTTTGTTTGAAAAAACGGATCCGGATCCGGATAACGGAATTAAATCCCTACCCATACCAGCAAAAATTTCAGGGATCCGATCCGGATCCGGGTGTAGACCCGACCCGTTGACCGGCCTAGGGTCACCCATCCTAGTACTACTGTCGCCCAAGCACGCTTAACTTCGAAGTTCTGATGGGATCCGGTGCATTAGTGCTGGTATGATCGCACCCGCCATGTTCCTTTCGCTTTATTCTTTTAAACTGCCACGTCCTGTGAAGCAGTTTGGCTTTTCTGGACCCGAATTCATTCTAAGCGTCAATTCATGAATTTCCTCTCATCCTTTTATTTATTTACTTTTATATTTTTTTCTTGTTGCTTTGCACCTTTTTTTTCCCTCGTCGCACAACTCTCAATTATCCTGAAATTGATCCTTCACGCTTGCGCTTATACATTTGCGCCGACAACTTTGACCGACGATCCGGGCTTCGATCCAGCCGTACCGTTCCTGACTTGTCTCGCGCCTTCAGATCCGCCTTCATGCTTCGATAAGAAGCAAAATATAAAGCAATCGTTCCGACGGAGCTAAATTACTACAGCATAAAGAACGAAGGGGAAATTTGGATTTCGAAACAAAAAAGGGAGGGGTGCAACACGAGGACTTCCCAGGGGGTCACCCATCCTAGTACTACTGTCGCCCAAGCACGCTTAACTTCGAAGTTCTGATGGGATCCGGTGCATTAGTGCTGGTATGATCGCACCCACCATGTTCCTTTCGCTTTATTCTTTTAAACTGCCCCGTCCTGTGAAGCAGTGTGGCTTTTCTGGACCCGAATTCATTTTAAGCGTCAATTCAAGAATTTCCCCTCATCCTTTTATTTATTTACTTTTACATTTTTTTCTTGTTGATTTGCACCATTTTTTTTCCCTCGTCGCGCAACTCTCAATTATCCTTAAATTGATCCTTCACGATTGCACTTATACATTTGCGCCGACAACTTTGACCGACGATCCGGGCTTCGATCCAGCCGTACCGTTCCTGACTTGTCTCGCGCCTTCAGATCCGCCTTCATGCTTCGATGAGAAGCAAAATATAAAGCAATCGTTCCGACGGAGCTAAATTACTACAGCATAAAGAACGAAGGGGAAATTTGGATTTCGAAACAAAAAAGGGAGGGGTGCAACACGAGGATTTCCCAGGGGGTCACCTAGGGGTGTCAACGGGCCGGGTCCGGGCCGGAATTCATTATTCCGGACCCGGACCCGGATCCGACCCGTTTACCCGACGGGTCTTTTATTCTGTGTTCCGGATCCGGACCCGGCGAGTCTCGGATCCGGGTCGGGTCTACCCGAACAAATTTGCCAAAATTTATAATTTCTAACAAAAAAGAGAAAAAAATATATTTGTAAACTAATGCAAAGAAAAAACCAAATAAGAAAATAAATCAAATTGATTTTACTCAAATACATCATCCTAATCAAATTATATTGATAATATATATTTTTTATAAATTATTAAATCATTTATATCCGGATCCGGGTCTAATACGGGTCGGAATACTATATTCCGTATCCGACCCGTTTTTTTGTTTGAAAAAACGGATCCGGATAACGGAATTAAATCCCTACCCATACCCGAAAAAATTTCAGCGATCCGATCCGGATCCGGGTCTAGACCCGACCCGTTGACAGGCCTAGGGTCACCCATCCTAGTACTACTGTCGCCCAAGCACGCTTAACTTCGGAGTTCTGATGGGATCCGGTGCATTAGTGCTGGTATGATCGCACCCGCCATGTTCCTTTCGCTTTATTCTTTTAAACTGCCACGTCCTGTGAAGCAGTTTGGCTTTTCTGGACCCGAATTCATTCTAAGCGTCAATTCATGAATTTCCTCTCATCCTTTTATTTATTTACTTTTATATTTTTTTCTTGTTGCTTTGCACCTTTTTTTTCCCTCGTCGCACAACTCTCAATTATCCTGAAATTGATCCTTCACGCTTGCGCTTATACATTTGCGCCGACAACTTTGACCGACGATCCGGGCTTCGATCCAGCCGTACCGTTCCTGACTTGTCTCGCGCCTTCAGATCCGCCTTCATGCTTCGATGAGAAGCAAAATATCAAGCAATCGTTCCGACGGAGCTAAATTACTACAGCATAAAGAACGAAGGGGAAATTTGGATTTCGAAACAAAAAAGGGAGGGGTGCAACACGAGGACTTCCCAGGGGGTCACCCATCCTAGTACTACTCTCGCCCAAGCACGCTTAACTTCGGAGTTCTGATGGGATCCGGTGCATTAGTGCGGGTATGATCGCACCCGCCATGTTCCTTTCGCTTTATTCTTTTAAACTGCCCCGTCCTGTGAAGCAGTGTGGCTTTTCTGGACCCGAATTCATTTTAAGCGTCAATTCAAGAATTTCCCCTCATCCTTTTATTTATTTACTTTTACATTTTTTTCTTGTTGATTTGCACCATTTTTTTTCCCTCATCGCGCAACTCTCAATTATCCTGAAATTGATCCTTCACGCTTGCGCTTATACATTTGCGCCGACAACTTTGACCGACGATCCGGGCTTCGATCCAGCCGTACCGTTCCTGACTTGTCTCGCGCCTTCAGATCCGCCTTCATGCTTCGATGAGAAGCAAAATATAAAGCAATCGTTCCGACGGAGCTAAATTACTACAGCATAAAGAACGAAGGGAAAATTTGGATTTCGAAACAGAAAAGGGAGGGGTGCAACACGAGGATTTCCCAGGGGGTCACCTAGGGGTGTCAACGGGCCGGGTCCGGGCCGGAATTCATTATTCCGGACCCGGACCCGGAGCCGACCCGTTTACCCGACGGGTCTTTTATTCGGTGTTCCGGATCCGGACCCGGCGAGTCTCGGATCCGGGTCGGGTCTACCCGAACAAATTTGCCAAAATTTATAATTTCTAACAAAAAAGAGAAAAAGATATATTTGTAAACAAATTTCTAGCTAATGCAAAGAAAAAACCAAATAAGAAAATAAATCAAATTGATTTTACTCAAATACATCATCCTAATCAAATTATATTGATAATATATATTTTTTATAAATTATTAAATCATTTATATCCGGATCCGGGTCTAATACGGGTCGGAATACTATATTCCGTATCCGACCCGTTTTTTTGTTTGAAAAAACGGATCCGGATCCGGATAACGGAATTAAATCCCTACCCATACCCGCAAAAATTTCAGGGATCCGATCCGGATCCGGGTGTAGACCCGACCCGTTGACCGGCCTAGGGTCACCCATCCTAGTACTACTGTCGCCCAAGCACGCTTAACTTCGAAGTTCTGATGGGATCCGGTGCATTAGTGCTGGTATGATCACACCCGCCATGTTCCTTTCGCTTTATTCTTTTAAACTGCCACGTCCTGTGAAGCAGTTTGGCTTTTCTGGACCCGAATTCATTCTAAGCGTCAATTCATGAATTTCCTCTCATCCTTTTATTTATTTATTTTTATATTTTTTTCTTGTTGCTTTGCACCTTTTTTTTCCCTCGTCGCACAACTCTCAATTATCCTGAAATTGATCCTTCACGCTTGCGCTTATGCATTTGCGCCGACAACATTGACCGACGATCCGGGCTTCGATTCAGCCGTACCGTTCCTGACTTGTCTCGCGCCTTCAGATCCGCCTTCATGCTTCGATGAGAAGCAAAATATAAAACAATCGTTCCGACGGAGCTAAATTACTACAGCATAAAGAACGAAGGGAAAATTTGGATTTCGAAACAAAAAAGGGAGGGGTGCAACACGAGGATTTCCCAGGGGGTCACCTAGGGGTGTCAACGGGCCGGGTCCGGGCCGGAATTCTTTATTCCGGACCCGGACCCGGATCCGACCCGTTTACCCGACGGGTCTTTTATTCGGTGTTCCGGATCCGGACCCGGCGAGTCTCGGATCCGGGTCGGGTCTACCCGAACAAATTTGCCAAAATTTATAATTTCTAACAAAAAAGAGAAAAAGATATATTTGTAAACTAATTTCTAGCTAATGCAAAGAAAAAACCAAATAAGAAAATAAATCAAATTGATTTTACTCAAATACATCATCCTAATCAAATTATATTGATAATATATATTTTTTATAAATTATTAAATCATTTATATCCGGATCCGGGTCTAATACGGGTCGGAATACTATATTCCGTATCCGACCCGTTTTTTTGTTTGAAAAAACGGATCCGGATCCGGATAACGGAATTAAATCCCTACCCATACCCGCAAAAATTTCAGGGATCCGATCCGGATCCGGGTGTAGACCCGACCCGTTGACCGGCCTAGGGTCACCCATCCTAGTACTACTGTCGCCCAAGCACGCTTAACTTCGAAGTTCTGATGGGATCCGGTGCATTAGTGCTGGTATGATCGCACCCGCCATGTTCCTTTCGCTTTATTCTTTTAAACTGCCACGTCCTGTGAAGCAGTTTGGCTTTTCTGGACCCGAATTCATTCTAAGCGTCAATTCATGAATTTCCTCTCATCCTTTTATTTATTTACTTTTATATTTTTTTCTTGTTGCTTTGCACCTTTTTTTTCCCTCGTCGCACAACTCTCAATTATCCTGAAATTGATCCTTCACGCTTGCGCTTATACATTTGCGCCGACAACTTTGACCGACGATCCGGGCTTCGATCCAGCAGTACCGTTCCTGACTTGTCTCGCGCCTTCAGATCCGCCTTCATGCTTCGATAAGAAGCAAAATATAAAGCAATCGTTCCGACGGAGCTAAATTACTACAGCATAAAGAACGAAGGGGAAATTTGGATTTCGAAACAAAAAAGGGAGGGGTGCAACACGAGGACTTCCCAGGGGGTCACCCATCCTAGTACTACTCTCGCCCAAGCACGCTTAACTTCGGAGTTCTGATGGGATCCGGTGCATTAGTGCTGGTATGATCGCACCCACCATGTTCCTTTCGCTTTATTCTTTTAAACTGCCCCGTCCTGTGAAGCAGTGTGGCTTTTCTGGACCCGAATTCATTTTAAGCGTCAATTCAAGAATTTCCCCTCATCCTTTTATTTATTTACTTTTACATTTTTTTCTTGTTGATTTGCACCATTTTTTTTTCCCTCGTCGCGCAACTCTCAATTATCCTGAAATTGATCCTTCACGCTTGCACTTATACATTTGCGCCGACAACTTTGACCGACGATCCGGGCTTCGATCCAGCCGTACCGTTCCTGACTTGTCTCGCGCCTTCAGATCCGCCTTCATGCTTCGATGAGAAGCAAAATATAAAGCAATCGTTCCGACGGAGCTAAATTACTACAGCATAAAGAACGAAGGGGAAATTTGGATTTCGAAACAAAAAAGGGAGGGGTGCAACACGAGGATTTCCCAGGGGGTCACCTAGGGGTGTCAACGGGCCGGGTCCGGGCCGGAATTCATTATTCCGGACCAGGACCCGGATCCGACCCGTTTACCCGACGGGTCTTTTATTCTGTGTTCCGGATCCGGACCCGGCGAGTCTCGGATCCGGGTCGGGTCTACCCGAACAAATTTGCCAAAATTTATAATTTCTAACAAAAAAGAGAAAAAAATATATTTGTAAACTAATTTCTAACTAATGCAAAGAAAAAACCAAATAAGAAAATAAATCAAATTGATTTTACTCAAATACATCATCCTAATCAAATTATATTGATAATATATATTTTTTATAAATTATTAAATCATTTATATCCGGATCCGGGTCTAATACGGGTCGGAATACTATATTCCGTATCCGACCCGTTTTTTTGTTTGAAAAAACGGATCCGGATCCGGATAACGGAATTAAATCCCTACCCATACCCGCAAAAATTTCAGGGATCCGATCCGGATCCGGGTGTAGACCCGACCCGTTGACCGGCCTAGGGTCACCCATCCTAGTACTACTGTCGCCCAAGCACGCTTAACTTCGAAGTTCTGATGGGATCCGGTGCATTAGTGCTGGTATGATCGCACCCGCCATGTTCCTTTCGCTTTATTCTTTTAAACTGCCCCGTCCTGTGAAGCAGTGTGGCTTTTCTGGACCCGAATTCATTTTAAGCGTCAATTCAAGAATTTCCCCTCATCCTTTTATTTATTTACTTTTACATTTTTTTCTTGTTGATTTGCACCATTTTTTTTTCCCTCGTCGCGCAACTCTCAATTATCCTGAAATTGATCCTTCACGCTTGCGCTTATACATTTGCGCCGACAACTTTGACCGACGAACCGGGCTTCGATCCAGCCGTACCGTTCCTGACTTGTCTCGCGCCTTCAGATCCGCCTTCATGCTTCGATGAGAAGCAAAATATAAAGCAATCGTTCCGACGGAGCTAAATTACTACAGCATAAAGAACGAAGGGAAAATTTGGATTTCGAAACAAAAAAGGGAGGGGTGCAACACGAGGATTTCCCAGGGGGTCACCTAGGGGTGTCAACGGGCCGGGTCCGGGCCGGAATTCATTATTCCGGACCCGGACCCGGAGCCGACCCGTTTACCCGACGGGTCTTTTATTCGGTGTTCCGGATCCGGACCCGGCGAGTCTCGGATCCGGGTCGGGTCTACCCGAACAAATTTGCCAAAATTTATAATTTCTAACAAAAAAGAGAAAAAGATATATTTGTAAACAAATTTCTAGCTAATGCAAAGAAAAAACCAAATAAGAAAATAAATCAAATTGATTTTACTCAAATACATCATCCTAATCAAATTATATTGATAATATATATTTTTTATAAATTATTAAATCATTTATATCCGGATCCGGGTCTAATACGGGTCGGAATACTATATTCCGTATCCGACCCGTTTTTTTGTTTGAAAAAACGGATCCGGATCCGGATAACGGAATTAAATCCCTACCCATACCCGCAAAAATTTCAGGGATCCGATCCGGATCCGGGTGTAGACCCGACCCGTTGACCGGCCTAGGGTCACCCATCCTAGTACTACTGTCGCCCAAGCACGCTTAACTTCGAAGTTCTGATGGGATCCGGTGCATTAGTGCTGGTATGATCACACCCGCCATGTTCCTTTCGCTTTATTCTTTTAAACTGCCACGTCCTGTGAAGCAGTTTGGCTTTTCTGGACCCGAATTCATTCTAAGCGTCAATTCATGAATTTCCTCTCATCCTTTTATTTATTTATTTTTATATTTTTTTCTTGTTGCTTTGCACCTTTTTTTTCCCTCGTCGCACAACTCTCAATTATCCTGAAATTGATCCTTCACGCTTGCGCTTATGCATTTGCGCCGACAACATTGACCGACGATCCGGGCTTCGATTCAGCCGTACCGTTCCTGACTTGTCTCGCGCCTTCAGATCCGCCTTCATGCTTCGATGAGAAGCAAAATATAAAACAATCGTTCCGACGGAGCTAAATTACTACAGCATAAAGAACGAAGGGAAAATTTGGATTTCGAAACAAAAAAGGGAGGGGTGCAACACGAGGATTTCCCAGGGGGTCACCTAGGGGTGTCAACGGGCCGGGTCCGGGCCGGAATTCTTTATTCCGGACCCGGACCCGGATCCGACCCGTTTACCCGACGGGTCTTTTATTCGGTGTTCCGGATCCGGACCCGGCGAGTCTCGGATCCGGGTCGGGTCTACCCGAACAAATTTGCCAAAATTTATAATTTCTAACAAAAAAGAGAAAAAGATATATTTGTAAACTAATTTCTAACTAATGCAAAGAAAAAACCAAATAAGAAAATAAATCAAATTGATTTTACTCAAATACATCATCCTAATCAAATTATATTGATAATATATATTTTTTATAAATTATTAAATCATTTATATCCGGATCCGGGTCTAGTACGGGTCGGAATACTATATTCCGTATCCGACCCGTTTTTTTGTTTGAAAAAACGGATCCGGATCCGGATAACGGAATTAAATCCCTACCCATACCAGCAAAAATTTCAGGGATCCGATCCGGATCCGGGTGTAGACCCGACCCGTTGACCGGCCTAGGGTCACCCATCCTAGTACTACTGTCGCCCAAGCACGCTTAACTTCGAAGTTCTGATGGGATCCGGTGCATTAGTGCTGGTATGATCGCACCCGCCATGTTCCTTTCGCTTTATTCTTTTAAACTGCCACGTCCTGTGAAGCAGTTTGGCTTTTCTGGACCCGAATTCATTCTAAGCGTCAATTCATGAATTTCCTCTCATCCTTTTATTTATTTACTTTTATATTTTTTTCTTGTTGCTTTGCACCTTTTTTTTCCCTCGTCGCACAACTCTCAATTATCCTGAAATTGATCCTTCACGCTTGCGCTTATACATTTGCGCCGACAACTTTGACCGACGATCCGGGCTTCGATCCAGCCGTACCGTTCCTGACTTGTCTCGCGCCTTCAGATCCGCCTTCATGCTTCGATAAGAAGCAAAATATAAAGCAATCGTTCCGACGGAGCTAAATTACTACAGCATAAAGAACGAAGGGGAAATTTGGATTTCGAAACAAAAAAGGGAGGGGTGCAACACGAGGACTTCCCAGGGGGTCACCCATCCTAGTACTACTGTCGCCCAAGCACGCTTAACTTCGAAGTTCTGATGGGATCCGGTGCATTAGTGCTGGTATGATCGCACCCACCATGTTCCTTTCGCTTTATTCTTTTAAACTGCCCCGTCCTGTGAAGCAGTGTGGCTTTTCTGGACCCGAATTCATTTTAAGCGTCAATTCAAGAATTTCCCCTCATCCTTTTATTTATTTACTTTTACATTTTTTTCTTGTTGATTTGCACCATTTTTTTTCCCTCGTCGCGCAACTCTCAATTATCCTTAAATTGATCCTTCACGATTGCACTTATACATTTGCGCCGACAACTTTGACCGACGATCCGGGCTTCGATCCAGCCGTACCGTTCCTGACTTGTCTCGCGCCTTCAGATCCGCCTTCATGCTTCGATGAGAAGCAAAATATAAAGCAATCGTTCCGACGGAGCTAAATTACTACAGCATAAAGAACGAAGGGGAAATTTGGATTTCGAAACAAAAAAGGGAGGGGTGCAACACGAGGATTTCCCAGGGGGTCACCTAGGGGTGTCAACGGGCCGGGTCCGGGCCGGAATTCATTATTCCGGACCCGGACCCGGATCCGACCCGTTTACCCGACGGGTCTTTTATTCTGTGTTCCGGATCCGGACCCGGCGAGTCTCGGATCCGGGTCGGGTCTACCCGAACAAATTTGCCAAAATTTATAATTTCTAACAAAAAAGAGAAAAAAATATATTTGTAAACTAATTTCTAACTAATGCAAAGAAAAAACCAAATAAGAAAATAAATCAAATTGATTTTACTCAAATACATCATCCTAATCAAATTATATTGATAATATATATTTTTTATAAATTATTAAATCATTTATATCCGGATCCGGGTCTAATACGGGTCGGAATACTATATTCCGTATCCGACCCGTTTTTTTGTTTGAAAAAACGGATCCGGATAACGGAATTAAATCCCTACCCATACCCGAAAAAATTTCAGCGATCCGATCCGGATCCGGGTCTAGACCCGACCCGTTGACAGGCCTAGGGTCACCCATCCTAGTACTACTGTCGCCCAAGCACGCTTAACTTCGGAGTTCTGATGGGATCCGGTGCATTAGTGCTGGTATGATCGCACCCGCCATGTTCCTTTCGCTTTATTCTTTTAAACTGCCACGTCCTGTGAAGCAGTTTGGCTTTTCTGGACCCGAATTCATTCTAAGCGTCAATTCATGAATTTCCTCTCATCCTTTTATTTATTTACTTTTATATTTTTTTCTTGTTGCTTTGCACCTTTTTTTTCCCTCGTCGCACAACTCTCAATTATCCTGAAATTGATCCTTCACGCTTGCGCTTATACATTTGCGCCGACAACTTTGACCGACGATCCGGGCTTCGATCCAGCCGTACCGTTCCTGACTTGTCTCGCGCCTTCAGATCCGCCTTCATGCTTCGATGAGAAGCAAAATATCAAGCAATCGTTCCGACGGAGCTAAATTACTACAGCATAAAGAACGAAGGGGAAATTTGGATTTCGAAACAAAAAAGGGAGGGGTGCAACACGAGGACTTCCCAGGGGGTCACCCATCCTAGTACTACTCTCGCCCAAGCACGCTTAACTTCGGAGTTCTGATGGGATCCGGTGCATTAGTGCGGGTATGATCGCACCCGCCATGTTCCTTTCGCTTTATTCTTTTAAACTGCCCCGTCCTGTGAAGCAGTGTGGCTTTTCTGGACCCGAATTCATTTTAAGCGTCAATTCAAGAATTTCCCCTCATCCTTTTATTTATTTACTTTTACATTTTTTTCTTGTTGATTTGCACCATTTTTTTTCCCTCATCGCGCAACTCTCAATTATCCTGAAATTGATCCTTCACGCTTGCGCTTATACATTTGCGCCGACAACTTTGACCGACGATCCGGGTTTCGATCCAGCCGTACCGTTCCTGACTTGTCTCGCGCCTTCAGATCCGCCTTCATGCTTCGATGAGAAGCAAAATATAAAGCAATCGTTCCGACGGAGCTAAATTACTACAGCATAAAGAACGAAGGGAAAATTTGGATTTCGAAACAAAAAAGGGAGGGGTGCAACACGAGGATTTCCCAGGGGGTCACCTAGGGGTGTCAACGGGCCGGGTCCGGGCCGGAATTCATTATTCCGGACCCGGACCCGGAGCCGACCCGTTTACCCGACGGGTCTTTTATTCGGTGTTCCGGATCCGGACCCGGCGAGTCTCGGATCCGGGTCGGGTCTACCCGAACAAATTTGCCAAAATTTATAATTTCTAACAAAAAAGAGAAAAAGATATATTTGTAAACAAATTTCTAGCTAATGCAAAGAAAAAACCAAATAAGAAAATAAATCAAATTGATTTTACTCAAATACATCATCCTAATCAAATTATATTGATAATATATATTTTTTATAAATTATTAAATCATTTATATCCGGATCCGGGTCTAATACGGGTCGGAATACTATATTCCGTATCCGACCCGTTTTTTTGTTTGAAAAAACGGATCCGGATCCGGATAACGGAATTAAATCCCTACCCATACCCGCAAAAATTTCAGGGATCCGATCCGGATCCGGGTGTAGACCCGACCCGTTGACCGGCCTAGGGTCACCCATCCTAGTACTACTGTCGCCCAAGCACGCTTAACTTCGAAGTTCTGATGGGATCCGGTGCATTAGTGCTGGTATGATCACACCCGCCATGTTCCTTTCGCTTTATTCTTTTAAACTGCCACGTCCTGTGAAGCAGTTTGGCTTTTCTGGACCCGAATTCATTCTAAGCGTCAATTCATGAATTTCCTCTCATCCTTTTATTTATTTATTTTTATATTTTTTTCTTGTTGCTTTGCACCTTTTTTTTCCCTCGTCGCACAACTCTCAATTATCCTGAAATTGATCCTTCACGCTTGCGCTTATGCATTTGCGCCGACAACATTGACCGACGATCCGGGCTTCGATTCAGCCGTACCGTTCCTGACTTGTCTCGCGCCTTCAGATCCGCCTTCATGCTTCGATGAGAAGCAAAATATAAAACAATCGTTCCGACGGAGCTAAATTACTACAGCATAAAGAACGAAGGGAAAATTTGGATTTCGAAACAAAAAAGGGAGGGGTGCAACACGAGGATTTTCCAGGGGGTCACCTAGGGGTGTCAACGGGCCGGGTCCGGGCCGGAATTCTTTATTCCGGACCCGGACCCGGATCCGACCCGTTTACCCGACGGGTCTTTTATTCGGTGTTCCGGATCCGGACCCGGCGAGTCTCGGATCCGGGTCGGGTCTACCCGAACAAATTTGCCAAAATTTATAATTTCTAACAAAAAAGAGAAAAAGATATATTTGTAAACTAATTTCTAGCTAATGCAAAGAAAAAACCAAATAAGAAAATAAATCAAATTGATTTTACTCAAATACATCATCCTAATCAAATTATATTGATAATATATATTTTTTATAAATTATTAAATCATTTATATCCGGATCCGGGTCTAGTACGGGTCGGAATACTATATTCCGTATCCGACCCGTTTTTTTGTTTGAAAAAACGGATCCGGATCCGGATAACGGAATTAAATCCCTACCCATACCAGCAAAAATTTCAGGGATCCGATCCGGATCCGGGTGTAGACCCGACCCGTTGACCGGCCTAGGGTCACCCATCCTAGTACTACTGTCGCCCAAGCACGCTTAACTTCGAAGTTCTGATGGGATCCGGTGCATTAGTGCTGGTATGATCGCACCCGCCATGTTCCTTTCGCTTTATTCTTTTAAACTACCACGTCCTGTGAAGCAGTTTGGCTTTTCTGGACCCGAATTCATTCTAAGCGTCAATTCATGAATTTCCTCTCATCCTTTTATTTATTTACTTTTATATTTTTTTCTTGTTGCTTTGCACCTTTTTTTTCCCTCGTCGCACAACTCTCAATTATCCTGAAATTGATCCTTCACGCTTGCGCTTATACATTTGCGCCGACAACTTTGACCGACGATCCGGGCTTCGATCCAGCCGTACCGTTCCTGACTTGTCTCGCGCCTTCAGATCCGCCTTCATGCTTCGATAAGAAGCAAAATATAAAGCAATCGTTCCGACGGAGCTAAATTACTACAGCATAAAGAACGAAGGGGAAATTTGGATTTCGAAACAAAAAAGGGAGGGGTGCAACACGAGGACTTCCCAGGGGGTCACCCATCCTAGTACTACTGTCGCCCAAGCACGCTTAACTTCGAAGTTCTGATGGGATCCGGTGCATTAGTGCTGGTATGATCGCACCCACCATGTTCCTTTCGCTTTATTCTTTTAAACTGCCCCGTCCTGTGAAGCAGTGTGGCTTTTCTGAACCCGAATTCATTTTAAGCGTCAATTCAAGAATTTCCCCTCATCCTTTTATTTATTTACTTTTACATTTTTTTCTTGTTGATTTGCACCATTTTTTTTTCCCTCGTCGCGCAACTCTCAATTATCCTGAAATTGATCCTTCACGCTTGCACTTATACATTTGCGCCGACAACTTTGACCGACGATCCGGGCTTCGATCCAGCCGTACCGTTCCTGACTTGTCTCGCGCCTTCAGATCCGCCTTCATGCTTCGATGAGAAGCAAAATATAAAGCAATCGTTCCGACGGAGCTAAATTACTACAGCATAAAGAACGAAGGGGAAATTTGGATTTCGAAACAAAAAAGGGAGGGGTGCAACACGAGGATTTCCCAGGGGGTCACCTAGGGGTGTCAACGGGCCGGGTCCGGGCCGGAATTCATTATTCCGGACCCGGACCCGGATCCGACCCGTTTACCCGACGGGTCTTTTATTCTGTGTTCCGGATCCGGACCCGGCGAGTCTCGGATCCGGGTCGGGTCTACCCGAACAAATTTGCCAAAATTTATAATTTCTAACAAAAAAGAGAAAAAAATATATTTGTAAACTAATTTCTAACTAATGCAAAGAAAAAACCAAATAAGAAAATAAATCAAATTGATTTTACTCAAATACATCATCCTAATCAAATTATATTGATAATATATATTTTTTATAAATTATTACATCATTTATATCCGGATCCGGGTCTAATACGGGTCGGAATACTATATTCCGTATCCGACCCGTTTTTTTGTTTGAAAAAACGGATCCGGATCCGGATAACGGAATTAAATCCCTACCCATACCCGAAAAAATTTCAGCGATCCGATCCGGATCCGGGTCTAGACCCGACCCGTTGACAGGCCTAGGGTCACCCATCCTAGTACTACTGTCGCCCAAGCACGCTTAACTTCGGAGTTCTGATGGGATCCGGTGCATTAGTGCTGGTATGATCGCACCCGCCATGTTCCTTTCGCTTTATTCTTTTAAACTGCCACGTCCTGTGAAGCAGTTTGGCTTTTCTGGACCCGAATTCATTCTAAGCGTCAATTCATGAATTTCCTCTCATCCTTTTATTTATTTACTTTTATATTTTTTTCTTGTTGCTTTGCACCTTTTTTTTCCCTCGTCGCACAACTCTCAATTATCCTGAAATTGATCCTTCACGCTTGCGCTTATACATTTGCGCCGACAACTTTGACCGACGATCCGGGCTTCGATCCAGCCGTACCGTTCCTGACTTGTCTCGCGCCTTCAGATCCGCCTTCATGCTTCGATGAGAAGCAAAATATCAAGCAATCGTTCCGACGGAGCTAAATTACTACAGCATAAAGAACGAAGGGGAAATTTGGATTTCGAAACAAAAAAGGGAGGGGTGCAACACGAGGACTTCCCAGGGGGTCACCCATCCTAGTACTACTCTCGCCCAAGCACGCTTAACTTCGGAGTTCTGATGGGATCCGGTGCATTAGTGCTGGTATGATCGCACCCGCCATGTTCCTTTCGCTTTATTCTTTTAAACTGCCCCGTCCTGTGAAGCAGTGTGGCTTTTCTGGACCCGAATTCATTTTAAGCGTCAATTCAAGAATTTCCCCTCATCCTTTTATTTATTTACTTTTACATTTTTTTCTTGTTGATTTGCACCATTTTTTTTCCCTCGTCGCGCAACTCTCAATTATCCTGAAATTGATCCTTCACGCTTGCGCTTATACATTTGCGCCGATAACTTTGACCGACGATCCGGGCTTCGATCCAGCCGTACCGTTCCTGACTTGTCTCGCGCCTTCAGATCCGCCTTCATGCTTCGATGAGAAGCAAAATATAAAGCAATCGTTCCGACGGAGCTAAATTACTACAGCATAAAGAACGAAGGGAAAATTTGGATTTCGAAACAAAAAAGGGAGGGGTGCAACACGAGGATTTCCCAGGGGGTCACCTAGGGGTGTCAACGGGCCGGGTCCGGGCCGGAATTCATTATTCCGGACCCGGACCCGGAGCCGACCCGTTTACCCGACGGGTCTTTTATTCGGTGTTCCGGATCCGGACCCGGCGAGTCTCGGATTCGGGTCGGGTCTACCCGAACAAATTTGCCAAAATTTATAATTTCTAACAAAAAAGAGAAAAAGATATATTTGTAAACTAATTTCTAGCTAATGCAAAGAAAAAACCAAATAAGAAAATAAATCAAATTGATTTTACTCAAATACATCATCCTAATCAAATTATATTGATAATATATATTTTTTATAAATTATTAAATCATTTATATCCGGATCCGGGTCTAATACGGGTCGGAATACTATATTCCGTATCCGACCCGTTTTTTTGTTTGAAAAAACGGATCCGGATCCGGATAACGGAATTAAATCCCTACCCATACCCGCAAAAATTTCAGGGATCCGATCCGGATCCGGGTGTAGACCCGACCCGTTGACCGGCCTAGGGTCACCCATCCTAGTACTACTGTCGCCCAAGCACGCTTAACTTCGAAGTTCTGATGGGATCCGGTGCATTAGTGCTGGTATGATCACACCCGCCATGTTCCTTTCGCTTTATTCTTTTAAACTGCCACGTCCTGTGAAGCAGTTTGGCTTTTCTGGACCCGAATTCATTCTAAGCGTCAATTCATGAATTTCCTCTCATCCTTTTATTTATTTATTTTTATATTTTTTTCTTGTTGCTTTGCACCTTTTTTTTCCCTCGTCGCACAACTCTCAATTATCCTGAAATTGATCCTTCACGCTTGCGCTTATGCATTTGCGCCGACAACATTGACCGACGATCCGGGCTTCGATTCAGCCGTACCGTTCCTGACTTGTCTCGCGCCTTCAGATCCGCCTTCATGCTTCGATGAGAAGCAAAATATAAAACAATCGTTCCGACGGAGCTAAATTACTACAGCATAAAGAACGAAGGGAAAATTTGGATTTCGAAACAAAAAAGGGAGGGGTGCAACACGAGGATTTCCCAGGGGGTCACCTAGGGGTGTCAACGGGCCGGGTCCGGGCCGGAATTCATTATTCCGGACCCGGACCCGGAGCCGACCCGTTTACCCGACGGGTCTTTTATTCGGTGTTCCGGATCCGGACCCGACGAGTCTCGGATCCGGGTCGGGTCTACCCGAACAAATTTGCCAAAATTTATAATTTCTAACAAAAAAGAGAAAAAGATATATTTGTAAACAAATTTCTAGCTAATGCAAAGAAAAAACCAAATAAGAAAATAAATCAAATTGATTTTACTCAAATACATCATCCTAATCAAATTATATTGATAATATATATTTTTTATAAATTATTAAATCATTTATATCCGGATCCGGGTCTAATACGGGTCGGAATACTATATTCCGTATCCGACCCGTTTTTTTGTTTGAAAAAACGGATCCGGATCCGGATAACGGAATTAAATCCCTACCCATACCCGCAAAAATTTCAGGGATCCGATCCGGATCCGGGTGTAGACCCGACCCGTTGACCGGCCTAGTGTCACCCATCCTAGTACTACTGTCGCCCAAGCACGCTTAACTTCGAAGTTCTGATGGGATCCGGTGCATTAGTGCTGGTATGATCACACCCGCCATGTTCCTTTCGCTTTATTCTTTTAAACTGCCACGTCCTGTGAAGCAGTTTGGCTTTTCTGGACCCGAATTCATTCTAAGCGTCAATTCATGAATTTCCTCTCATCCTTTTATTTATTTATTTTTATATTTTTTTCTTGTTGCTTTGCACCTTTTTTTTCCCTCGTCGCACAACTCTCAATTATCCTGAAATTGATCCTTCACGCTTGCGCTTATGCATTTGCGCCGACAACATTGACCGACGATCCGGGCTTCGATTCAGCCGTACCGTTCCTGACCTGTCTCGCGCCTTCAGATCCGCCTTCATGCTTCGATGAGAAGCAAAATATAAAACAATCGTTCCGACGGAGCTAAATTACTACAGCATAAAGAACGAAGGGAAAATTTGGATTTCGAAACAAAAAAGGGAGGGGTGCAACACGAGGATTTCCCAGGGGGTCACCTAGGGGTGTCAACGGGCCGGGTCCGGGCCGGAATTCTTTATTCCGGACCCGGACCCGGATCCGACCCGTTTACCCGACGGGTCTTTTATTCGGTGTTCCGGATCCGGACCCGGCGAGTCTCGGATCCGGGTCGGGTCTACCCGAACAAATTTGCCAAAATTTATAATTTCTAACAAAAAAGAGAAAAAGATATATTTGTAAACTAATTTCTAGCTAATGCAAAGAAAAAACCAAATAAGAAAATAAATCAAATTGATTTTACTCAAATACATCATCCTAATCAAATTATATTGATAATATATATTTTTTATAAATTATTAAATCATTTATATCCGGATCCGGGTCTAGTACGGGTCGGAATACTATATTCCGTATCCGACCCGTTTTTTTGTTTGAAAAAACGGATCCGGATCCGGATAACGGAATTAAATCCCTACCCATACCAGCAAAAATTTCAGGGATCCGATCCGGATCCGGGTGTAGACCCGACCCGTTGACCGGCCTAGGGTCACCCATCCTAGTACTACTGTCGCCCAAGCACGCTTAACTTCGAAGTTCTGATGGGATCCGGTGCATTAGTGCTGGTATGATCGCACCCGCCATGTTCCTTTCGCTTTATTCTTTTAAACTGCCACGTCCTGTGAAGCAGTTTGGCTTTTCTGGACCCGAATTCATTCTAAGCGTCAATTCATGAATTTCCTCTCATCCTTTTATTTATTTACTTTTATATTTTTTTCTTGTTGCTTTGCACCTTTTTTTTCCCTCGTCGCACAACTCTCAATTATCCTGAAATTGATCCTTCACGCTTGCGCTTATACATTTGCGCCGACAACTTTGACCGACGATCCGGGCTTCGATCCAGCCGTACCGTTCCTGACTTGTCTCGCGCCTTCAGATCCGCCTTCATGCTTCGATGAGAAGCAAAATATCAAGCAATCGTTCCGACGGAGCTAAATTACTACAGCATAAAGAACGAAGGGGAAATTTGGATTTCGAAACAAAAAAGGGAGGGGTGCAACACGAGGACTTCCCAGGGGGTCACCCATCCTAGTACTACTCTCGCCCAAGCACGCTTAACTTCGGAGTTCTGATGGGATCCGGTGCATTAGTGCTGGTATGATCGCACCCGCCATGTTCCTTTCGCTTTATTCTTTTAAACTGCCCCGTCCTGTGAAGCAGTGTGGCTTTTCTGGACCCGAATTCATTTTAAGCGTCAATTCAAGAATTTCCCCTCATCCTTTTATTTATTTACTTTTACATTTTTTTCTTGTTGATTTGCACCATTTTTTTTTCCCTCGTCGCGCAACTCTCAATTATCCTGAAATTGATCCTTCACGCTTGCGCTTATACATTTGCGCCGACAACTTTGACCGACGATCCGGGCTTCGATCCAGCCGTACCGTTCCTGACTTGTCTCGCGCCTTCAGATCCGCCTTCATGCTTCGATGAGAAGCAAAATATAAAGCAATCGTTCCGACGGAGCTAAATTACTACAGCATAAAGAACGAAGGGAAAATTTGGATTTCGAAACAAAAAAGGGAGGGGTGCAACACGAGGATTTCCCAGGGGGTCACCTAGGGGTGTCAACGGGCCGGGTCCGGGCCGGAATTCATTATTCCGGACCCGGACCCGGAGCCGACCCGTTTACCCGACGGGTCTTTTATTCGGTGTTCCGGATCCGGACCCGGCGAGTCTCGGATTCGGGTCGGGTCTACCCGAACAAATTTGCCAAAATTTATAATTTCTAACAAAAAAGAGAAAAAGATATATTTGTAAACTAATTTCTAGCTAATGCAAAGAAAAAACCAAATAAGAAAATAAATCAAATTGATTTTACTCAAATACATCATCCTAATCAAATTATATTGATAATATATATTTTTTATAAATTATTAAATCATTTATATCCGGATCCGGGTCTAATACGGGTCGGAATACTATATTCCGTATCCGACCCGTTTTTTTGTTTGAAAAAACGGATCCGGATCCGGATAACGGAATTAAATCCCTACCCATACCCGCAAAAATTTCAGGGATCCGATCCGGATCCGGGTGTAGACCCGACCCGTTGACCGGCCTAGGGTCACCCATCCTAGTACTACTGTCGCCCAAGCACGCTTAACTTCGAAGTTCTGATGGGATCCGGTGCATTAGTGCTGGTATGATCACACCCGCCATGTTCCTTTCGCTTTATTCTTTTAAACTGCCACGTCCTGTGAAGCAGTTTGGCTTTTCTGGACCCGAATTCATTCTAAGCGTCAATTCATGAATTTCCTCTCATCCTTTTATTTATTTATTTTTATATTTTTTTCTTGTTGCTTTGCACCTTTTTTTTCCCTCGTCGCACAACTCTCAATTATCCTGAAATTGATCCTTCACGCTTGCGCTTATGCATTTGCGCCGACAACATTGACCGACGATCCGGGCTTCGATTCAGCCGTACCGTTCCTGACTTGTCTCGCGCCTTCAGATCCGCCTTCATGCTTCGATGAGAAGCAAAATATAAAACAATCGTTCCGACGGAGCTAAATTACTACAGCATAAAGAACGAAGGGAAAATTTGGATTTCGAAACAAAAAAGGGAGGGGTGCAACACGAGGATTTCCCAGGGGGTCACCTAGGGGTGTCAACGGGCCGGGTCCGGGCCGGAATTCTTTATTCCGGACCCGGACCCGGATCCGACCCGTTTACCCGACGGGTCTTTTATTCGGTGTTCCGGATCCGGACCCGGCGAGTCTCGGATCCGGGTCGGGTCTACCCGAACAAATTTGCCAAAATTTATAATTTCTAACAAAAAAGAGAAAAATATATATTTGTAAACTAATTTCTAACTAATGCAAAGAAAAAACCAAATAAGAAAATAAATCAAATTGATTTTACTCAAATACATCATCCTAATCAAATTATATTGATAATATATATTTTTTATAAATTATTAAATCATTTATATCCGGATCCGGGTCTAGTACGGGTCGGAATACTATATTCCGTATCCGACCCGTTTTTTTGTTTGAAAAAACGGATCCGGATCCGGATAACGGAATTAAATCCCTACCCATACCAGCAAAAATTTCAGGGATCCGATCCGGATCCGGGTGTAGACCCGACCCGTTGACCGGCCTAGGGTCACCCATCCTAGTACTACTGTCGCCCAAGCACGCTTAACTTCGAAGTTCTGATGGGATCCGGTGCATTAGTGCTGGTATGATCGCACCCGCCATGTTCCTTTCGCTTTATTCTTTTAAACTGCCACGTCCTGTGAAGCAGTTTGGCTTTTCTGGACCCGAATTCATTCTAAGCGTCAATTCATGAATTTCCTCTCATCCTTTTATTTATTTACTTTTATATTTTTTTCTTGTTGCTTTGCACCTTTTTTTTCCCTCGTCGCACAACTCTCAATTATCCTGAAATTGATCCTTCACGCTTGCGCTTATACATTTGCGCCGACAACTTTGACCGACGATCCGGGCTTCGATCCAGCCGTACCGTTCCTGACTTGTCTCGCGCCTTCAGATCCGCCTTCATGCTTCGATAAGAAGCAAAATATAAAGCAATCGTTCCGACGGAGCTAAATTACTACAGCATAAAGAACGAAGGGGAAATTTGGATTTCGAAACAAAAAAGGGAGGGGTGCAACACGAGGACTTCCCAGGGGGTCACCCATCCTAGTACTACTCTCGCCCAAGCACGCTTAACTTCGGAGTTCTGATGGGATCCGGTGCATTAGTGCTGGTATGATCGCACCCACCATGTTCCTTTCGCTTTATTCTTTTAAACTGCCCCGTCCTGTGAAGCAGTGTGGCTTTTCTGGACCCGAATTCATTTTAAGCGTCAATTCAAGAATTTCCCCTCATCCTTTTATTTATTTACTTTTACATTTTTTTCTTGTTGATTTGCACCATTTTTTTTCCCTCGTCGCGCAACTCTCAATTATCCTGAAATTGATCCTTCACGCTTGCACTTATACATTTGCGCCGACAACTTTGACCGACGATCCGGGCTTCGATCCAGCCGTACCGTTCCTGACTTGTCTCGCGCCTTCAGATCCGCCTTCATGCTTCGATGAGAAGCAAAATATAAAGCAATCGTTCCGACGGAGCTAAATTACTACAGCATAAAGAACGAAGGGGAAATTTGGATTTCGAAACAAAAAAGGGAGGGGTGCAACACGAGGATTTCCCAGGGGGTCACCTAGGGGTGTCAACGGGCCGGGTCCGGGCCGGAATTCATTATTCCGGACCCGGACCCGGATCCGACCCGTTTACCCGACGGGTCTTTTATTCTGTGTTCCGGATCCGGACCCGGCGAGTCTCGGATCCGGGTCGGGTCTACCCGAACAAATTTGCCAAAATTTATAATTTCTAACAAAAAAGAGAAAAAAATATATTTGTAAACTAATTTCTAACTAATGCAAAGAAAAAACCAAATAAGAAAATAAATCAAATTGATTTTACTCAAATACATCATCCTAATCAAATTATATTGATAATATATATTTTTTATAAATTATTAAATCATTTATATCCGGATCCGGGTCTAGTACGGGTCGGAATACTATATTCCGTATCTGACCCGTTTTTTTGTTTGAAAAAACGGATCCGGATCCGGATAACGGAATTAAATCCCTACCCATACCCGCAAAAATTTCAGCGATCCGATCCGGATCCGGGTGTAGACCCGACCCGTTGACCGGCCTAGGGTCACCCATCCTAGTACTACTGTCGCCCAAGCACGCTTAACTTCGGAGTTCTGATGGGATCCGGTGCATTAGTGCTGGTATGATCGCACCCGCCATGTTTCTTTCGCTTTATTCTTTTAAACTGCCACGTCCTGTGAAGCAGTGTGGCTTTTCTGGACCCGAATTCATTTTAAGCGTCAATTCAAGAATTTCCCCTCATCCTTTTATTTATTTACTTTTACATTTTTTTCTTGTTGATTTGCACCATTTTTTTTTCCCTCGTCGCGCAACTCTCAATTATCCTGAAATTGATCCTTCACGCTTGCACTTATACATTTGCGCCGACAACTTTGACCGACGATCCGGGCTTCGATCCAGCCGTACCGTTCCTGACTTGTCTCGCGCCTTCAGATCCGCCTTCATGCTTCGATGAGAAGCAAAATATAAAGCAATCGTTCCGACGGAGCTAAATTACTACAGCATAAAGAACGAAGGGGAAATTTGGATTTCGAAACAAAAAAGGGAGGGGTGCAACACGAGGATTTCCCAGGGGGTCACCTAGGGGTGTCAACGGGCCGGGTCCGGGCCGGAATTCATTATTCCGGACCCGGACCCGGATCCGACCCGTTTACCCGACGGGTCTTTTATTCTGTGTTCCGGATCCGGACCCGGCGAGTCTCGGATCCGGGTCGGGTCTACCCGAACAAATTTGCCAAAATTTATAATTTCTAACAAAAAAGAGAAAAAGATATATTTGTAAACTAATTTCTAGCTAATGCAAAGAAAAAACCAAATAAGAAAATAAATCAAATTGATTTTACTCAAATACATCATCCTAATCAAATTATATTGATAATATATATTTTTTATAAATTATTAAATCATTTATATCCGGATCCGGGTCTAATACGGGTCGGAATACTATATTCCGTATCCGACCCGTTTTTTTGTTTGAAAAAACGGATCCGGATCCGGATAACGGAATTAAATCCCTACCCATACCCGCAAAAATTTCAGGGATCCGATCCGGATCCGGGTGTAGACCCGACCCGTTGACCGGCCTAGGGTCACCCATCCTAGTACTACTGTCGCCCAAGCACGCTTAACTTCGAAGTTCTGATGGGATCCGGTGCATTAGTGCTGGTATGATCACACCCGCCATGTTCCTTTCGCTTTATTCTTTTAAACTGCCACGTCCTGTGAAGCAGTTTGGCTTTTCTGGACCCGAATTCATTCTAAGCGTCAATTCATGAATTTCCTCTCATCCTTTTATTTATTTATTTTTATATTTTTTTCTTGTTGCTTTGCACCTTTTTTTTCCCTCGTCGCACAACTCTCAATTATCCTGAAATTGATCCTTCACGCTTGCGCTTATGCATTTGCGCCGACAACATTGACCGACGATCCGGGCTTCGATTCAGCCGTACCGTTCCTGACTTGTCTCGCGCCTTCAGATCCGCCTTCATGCTTCGATGAGAAGCAAAATATAAAACAATCGTTCCGACGGAGCTAAATTACTACAGCATAAAGAACGAAGGGAAAATTTGGATTTCGAAACAAAAAAGGGAGGGGTGCAACACGAGGATTTCCCAGGGGGTCACCTAGGGGTGTCAACGGGCCGGGTCCGGGCCGGAATTCTTTATTCCGGACCCGGACCCGGATCCGACCCGTTTACCCGACGGGTCTTTTATTCGGTGTTCCGGATCCGGACCCGGCGAGTCTCGGATCCGGGTCGGGTCTACCCGAACAAATTTGCCAAAATTTATAATTTCTAACAAAAAAGAGAAAAATATATATTTGTAAACTAATTTCTAACTAATGCAAAGAAAAAACCAAATAAGAAAATAAATCAAATTGATTTTACTCAAATACATCATCCTAATCAAATTATATTGATAATATATATTTTTTATAAATTATTAAATCATTTATATCCGGATCCGGGTCTAGTACGGGTCGGAATACTATATTCCGTATCCGACCCGTTTTTTTGTTTGAAAAAACGGATCCGGATCCGGATAACGGAATTAAATCCCTACCCATACCAGCAAAAATTTCAGGGATCCGATCCGGATCCGGGTGTAGACCCGACCCGTTGACCGGCCTAGGGTCACCCATCCTAGTACTACTGTCGCCCAAGCACGCTTAACTTCGAAGTTCTGATGGGATCCGGTGCATTAGTGCTGGTATGATCGCACCCGCCATGTTCCTTTCGCTTTATTCTTTTAAACTGCCACGTCCTGTGAAGCAGTTTGGCTTTTCTGGACCCGAATTCATTCTAAGCGTCAATTCATGAATTTCCTCTCATCCTTTTATTTATTTACTTTTATATTTTTTTCTTGTTGCTTTGCACCTTTTTTTTCCCTCGTCGCACAACTCTCAATTATCCTGAAATTGATCCTTCACGCTTGCGCTTATACATTTGCGCCGACAACTTTGACCGACGATCCGGGCTTCGATCCAGCCGTACCGTTCCTGACTTGTCTCGCGCCTTCAGATCCGCCTTCATGCTTCGATAAGAAGCAAAATATAAAGCAATCGTTCCGACGGAGCTAAATTACTACAGCATAAAGAACGAAGGGGAAATTTGGATTTCGAAACAAAAAAGGGAGGGGTGCAACACGAGGACTTCCCAGGGGGTCACCCATCCTAGTACTACTCTCGCCCAAGCACGCTTAACTTCGGAGTTCTGATGGGATCCGGTGCATTAGTGCTGGTATGATCGCACCCACCATGTTCCTTTCGCTTTATTCTTTTAAACTGCCCCGTCCTGTGAAGCAGTGTGGCTTTTCTGGACCCGAATTCATTTTAAGCGTCAATTCAAGAATTTCCCCTCATCCTTTTATTTATTTACTTTTACATTTTTTTCTTGTTGATTTGCACCATTTTTTTTCCCTCGTCGCGCAACTCTCAATTATCCTGAAATTGATCCTTCACGCTTGCACTTATACATTTGCGCCGACAACTTTGACCGACGATCCGGGCTTCGATCCAGCCGTACCGTTCCTGACTTGTCTCGCGCCTTCAGATCCGCCTTCATGCTTCGATGAGAAGCAAAATATAAAGCAATCGTTCCGACGGAGCTAAATTACTACAGCATAAAGAACGAAGGGGAAATTTGGATTTCGAAACAAAAAAGGGAGGGGTGCAACACGAGGATTTCCCAGGGGGTCACCTAGGGGTGTCAACGGGCCGGGTCCGGGCCGGAATTCATTATTCCGGACCCGGACCCGGATCCGACCCGTTTACCCGACGGGTCTTTTATTCTGTGTTCCGGATCCGGACCCGGCGAGTCTCGGATCCGGGTCGGGTCTACCCGAACAAATTTGCCAAAATTTATAATTTCTAACAAAAAAGAGAAAAAAATATATTTGTAAACTAATTTCTAACTAATGCAAAGAAAAAACCAAATAAGAAAATAAATCAAATTGATTTTACTCAAATACATCATCCTAATCAAATTATATTGATAATATATATTTTTTATAAATTATTAAATCATTTATATCCGGATCCGGGTCTAGTACGGGTCGGAATACTATATTCCGTATCCGACCCGTTTTTTTGTTTGAAAAAACGGATCCGGATCCGGATAACGGAATTAAATCCCTACCCATACCCGCAAAAATTTCAGCGATCCGATCCGGATCCGGGTGTAGACCCGACCCGTTGACCGGCCTAAGGTCACCCATCCTAGTACTACTGTCGCCCAAGCACGCTTAACTTCGGAGTTCTGATGGGATCCGGTGCATTAGTGCTGGTATGATCGCACCCGCCATGTTTCTTTCGCTTTATTCTTTTAAACTGCCACGTCCTGTGAAGCAGTGTGGCTTTTCTGGACCCGAATTCATTTTAAGCGTCAATTCAAGAATTTCCCCTCATCCTTTTATTTATTTACTTTTACATTTTTTTCTTGTTGATTTGCACCATTTTTTTTTCCCTCGTCGCGCAACTCTCAATTATCCTGAAATTGATCCTTCACGCTTGCACTTATACATTTGCGCCGACAACTTTGACCGACGATCCGGGCTTCGATCCAGCCGTACCGTTCCTGACTTGTCTCGCGCCTTCAGATCCGCCTTCATGCTTCGATGAGAAGCAAAATATAAAGCAATCGTTCCGACGGAGCTAAATTACTACAGCATAAAGAACGAAGGGGAAATTTGGATTTCGAAACAAAAAAGGGAGGGGTGCAACACGAGGATTTCCCAGGGGGTCACCTAGGGGTGTCAACGGGCCGGGTCCGGGCCGGAATTCATTATTCCGGACCCGGACCCGGATCCGACCCGTTTACCCGACGGGTCTTTTATTCTGTGTTCCGGATCCGGACCCGGCGAGTCTCGGATCCGGGTCGGGTCTACCCGAACAAATTTGCCAAAATTTATAATTTCTAACAAAAAAGAGAAAAAAATATATTTGTAAACTAATTTCTAACTAATGCAAAGAAAAAACCAAATAAGAAAATAAATCAAATTGATTTTACTCAAATACATCATCCTAATCAAATTATATTGATAATATATATTTTTTATAAATTATTAAATCATTTATATCCGGATCCGGGTCTAATACGGGTCGGAATACTATATTCCGTATCCGACCCATTTTTTTGTTTGAAAAAACGGATCCGGATCCGGATAACGGAATTAAATCCCTACCCATACCCGAAAAAATTTCAGCGATCCGATCCGGATCCGGGTCTAGACCCGACCCGTTGACAGGCCTAGGGTCACCCATCCTAGTACTACTGTCGCCCAAGCACGCTTAACTTCGGAGTTCTGATGGGATCCGGTGCATTAGTGCTGGTATGATCGCACCCGCCATGTTCCTTTCGCTTTATTCTTTTAAACTGCCACGTCCTGTGAAGCAGTTTGGCTTTTCTGGACCCGAATTCATTCTAAGCGTCAATTCATGAATTTCCTCTCATCCTTTTATTTATTTACTTTTATATTTTTTTCTTGTTGCTTTGCACCTTTTTTTTCCCTCGTCGCACAACTCTCAATTATCCTGAAATTGATCCTTCACGCTTGCGCTTATACATTTGCGCCGACAACTTTGACCGACGATCCGGGCTTCGATCCAGCCGTACCGTTCCTGACTTGTCTCGCGCCTTCAGATCCGCCTTCATGCTTCGATAAGAAGCAAAATATAAAGCAATCGTTCCGACGGAGCTAAATTACTACAGCATAAAGAACGAAGGGGAAATTTGGATTTCGAAACAAAAAAGGGAGGGGTGCAACACGAGGACTTCCCAGGGGGTCACCCATCCTAGTACTACTCTCGCCCAAGCACGCTTAACTTCGGAGTTCTGATGGGATCCGGTGCATTAGTGCTGGTATGATCACACCCACCATGTTCCTTTCGCTTTATTCTTTTAAACTGCCCCGTCCTGTGAAGCAGTGTGGCTTTTCTGGACCCGAATTCATTTTAAGCGTCAATTCAAGAATTTCCCCTCATCCTTTTATTTATTTACTTTTACATTTTTTTCTTGTTGATTTGCACCATTTTTTTTCCCTCGTCGCGCAACTCTCAATTATCCTGAAATTGATCCTTCACGCTTGAACTTATACATTTGCGCCGACAACTTTGACCAACGATCCGGGCTTCGATCCAGCCGTACCGTTCCTGACTTGTCTCGCGCCTTCAGATCCGCCTTCATGCTTCGATGAGAAGCAAAATATAAAGCAATCGTTCCGACGGAGCTAAATTACTACAGCATAAAGAACGAAGGGGAAATTTGGATTTCGAAACAAAAAAGGGAGGGGTGCAACACGAGGATTTCCCAGGCGGTCACCTAGGGGTGTCAACGGGCCGGGTCCGGGCCGGAATTCATTATTCCGGACCCGGACCCGGACCCGGATCCGACCCGTTTACCCGACGGGTCTTTTATTCTGTGTTCCGGATCCGGACCCGGCGAATCTCGGATCCGGGTCGGGTCTACCCGAACAAATTTGCCAAAATTTATAATTTCTAACAAAAAAGAGAAAAAAATATATTTGTAAACTAATTTCTAACTAATGCAAAGAAAAAACCAAATAAGAAAATAAATCAAATTGATTTTACTCAAATACATCATCCTAATCAAATTATATTGATAATATATATTTTTTATAAATTATTAAATCATTTATATCCGGATCCGGGTCTAATACGGGTCGGAATACTATATTCCGTATCCGACCCGTTTTTTTGTTTGAAAAAACGGATCCGGATCCGGATAACGGAATTAAATCCCTACCCATACCCGAAAAAATTTCAGCGATCCGATCCGGATCCGGGTCTAGACCCGACCCGTTGACAGGTCTAGGGTCACCCATCCTAGTACTACTGTCGCCCAAGCACGCTTAACTTCGGAGTTCTGATGGGATCCGGTGCATTAGTGCTGGTATGATCGCACCCGCCATGTTCCTTTCGCTTTATTCTTTTAAACTGCCACGTCCTGTGAAGCAGTTTGGCTTTTCTGGACCCGAATTCATTCTAAGCGTCAATTCATGAATTTCCTCTCATCCTTTTATTTATTTACTTTTATATTTTTTTCTTGTTGCTTTGCACCTTTTTTTTCCCTCGTCGTACAACTCTCAATTATCCTGAAATTGATCCTTCACGCTTGCGCTTATACATTTGCGCCGACAACTTTGACCGACGATCCGGGCTTCGATCCAGCCGTACCGTTCCTGACTTGTCTCGCGCCTTCAGATCCGCCTTCATGCTTCGATGAGAAGCAAAATATCAAGCAATCGTTCCGACGGAGCTAAATTACTACAGCATAAAGAACGAAGGGGAAATTTGGATTTCGAAACAAAAAAGGGAGGGGTGCAACACGAGGACTTCCCAGGGGGTCACCCATCCTAGTACTACTCTCGCCCAAGCACGCTTAACTTCGGAGTTCTGATGGGATCCGGTGCATTAGTGCTGGTATGATCGCACCCGCCATGTTCCTTTCGCTTTATTCTTTTAAACTGCCCCGTCCTGTGAAGCAGTGTGGCTTTTCTGGACCCGAATTCATTTTAAGCGTCAATTCAAGAATTTCCCCTCATCCTTTTATTTATTTACTTTTACATTTTTTTCTTGTTGATTTGCACCATTTTTTTTCCCTCGTCGCGCAACTCTCAATTATCCTGAAATTGATCCTTCACGCTTGCGCTTATACATTTGCGCCGACAACTTTGACCGACGATCCGGGCTTCGATCCAGCCGTACCGTTCCTGACTTGTCTCGCGCCTTCAGATCCGCCTTCATGCTTCGATGAGAAGCAAAATATAAAGCAATCGTTCCGACGGAGCTAAATTACTACAGCATAAAGAACGAAGGGAAAATTTGGATTTCGAAACAAAAAAGGGAGGGGTGCAACACGAGGATTTCCCAGGGGGTCACCTAGGGGTGTCAACGGGCCGGGTCCGAGCCGGAATTCATTATTCCGGACCCGGACCCGGAGCCGACCCGTTTACCCGACGGGTCTTTTATTCGGTGTTCCGGATCCGGACCCGGCGAGTCTCGGATCCGGGTCGGGTCTACCCGAACAAATTTGCCAAAATTTATAATTTCTAACAAAAAAGAGAAAAAGATATATTTGTAAACAAATTTCTAGCTAATGCAAAGAAAAAACCAAATAAGAAAATAAATCAAATTGATTTTACTCAAATACATCATCCTAATCAAATTATATTGATAATATATATTTTTTATAAATTATTAAATCATTTATATCCGGATCCGGGTCTAATACGGGTCGGAATACTATATTCCGTATCCGACCCGTTTTTTTGTTTGAAAAAACGGATCCGGATCCGGATAACGGAATTAAATCCCTACCCATACCCGCAAAAATTTCAGGGATCCGATCCGGATCCGGGTGTAGACCCGACCCGTTGACCGGCCTAGGGTCACCCATCCTAGTACTACTGTCGCCCAAGCACGCTTAACTTCGAAGTTCTGATGGGATCCGGTGCATTAGTGCTGGTATGATCACACCCGCCATGTTCCTTTCGCTTTATTCTTTTAAACTGCCACGTCCTGTGAAGCAGTTTGGCTTTTCTGGACCCGAATTCATTCTAAGCGTCAATTCATGAATTTCCTCTCATCCTTTTATTTATTTATTTTTATATTTTTTTCTTGTTGCTTTGCACCTTTTTTTTCCCTCGTCGCACAACTCTCAATTATCCTGAAATTGATCCTTCACGCTTGCGCTTATGCATTTGCGCCGACAACATTGACCGACGATCCGGGCTTCGATTCAGCCGTACCGTTCCTGACTTGTCTCGCGCCTTCAGATCCGCCTTCATGCTTCGATGAGAAGCAAAATATAAAACAATCGTTCCGACGGAGCTAAATTACTACAGCATAAAGAACGAAGGGAAAATTTGGATTTCGAAACAAAAAAGGGAGGGGTGCAACACGAGGATTTCCCAGGGGGTCACCTAGGGGTGTCAACGGGCCGGGTCCGGGCCGGAATTCTTTATTCCGGACCCGGACCCGGATCCGACCCGTTTACCCGACGGGTCTTTTATTCGGTGTTCCGGATCCGGACCCGGCGAGTCTCGGATCCGGGTCGGGTCTACCCGAACAAATTTGCCAAAATTTATAATTTCTAACAAAAAAGAGAAAAATATATATTTGTAAACTAATTTCTAACTAATGCAAAGAAAAAACCAAATAAGAAAATAAATCAAATTGATTTTACTCAAATACATCATCCTAATCAAATTATATTGATAATATATATTTTTTATAAATTATTAAATCATTTATATCCGGATCCGGGTCTAGTACGGGTCGGAATACTATATTCCGTATCCGACCCGTTTTTTTGTTTGAAAAAACGGATCCGGATCCGGATAACGGAATTAAATCCCTACCCATACCAGCAAAAATTTCAGGGATCCGATCCGGATCCGGGTGTAGACCCGACCCGTTGACCGGCCTAGGGTCACCCATCCTAGTACTACTGTCGCCCAAGCACGCTTAACTTCGAAGTTCTGATGGGATCCGGTGCATTAGTGCTGGTATGATCGCACCCGCCATGTTCCTTTCGCTTTATTCTTTTAAACTGCCACGTCCTGTGAAGCAGTTTGGCTTTTCTGGACCCGAATTCATTCTAAGCGTCAATTCATGAATTTCCTCTCATCCTTTTATTTATTTACTTTTATATTTTTTTCTTGTTGCTTTGCACCTTTTTTTTCCCTCGTCGCACAACTCTCAATTATCCTGAAATTGATCCTTCACGCTTGCGCTTATACATTTGCGCCGACAACTTTGACCGACGATCCGGGCTTCGATCCAGCCGTACCGTTCCTGACTTGTCTCGCGCCTTCAGATCCGCCTTCATGCTTCGATAAGAAGCAAAATATAAAGCAATCGTTCCGACGGAGCTAAATTACTACAGCATAAAGAACGAAGGGGAAATTTGGATTTCGAAACAAAAAAGGGAGGGGTGCAACACGAGGACTTCCCAGGGGGTCACCCATCCTAGTACTACTCTCGCCCAAGCACGCTTAACTTCGGAGTTCTGATGGGATCCGGTGCATTAGTGCTGGTATGATCGCACCCACCATGTTCCTTTCGCTTTATTCTTTTAAACTGCCCCGTCCTGTGAAGCAGTGTGGCTTTTCTGGACCCGAATTCATTTTAAGCGTCAATTCAAGAATTTCCCCTCATCCTTTTATTTATTTACTTTTACATTTTTTTCTTGTTGATTTGCACCATTTTTTTTCCCTCGTCGCGCAACTCTCAATTATCCTGAAATTGATCCTTCACGCTTGCACTTATACATTTGCGCCGACAACTTTGACCGACGATCCGGGCTTCGATCCAGCCGTACCGTTCCTGACTTGTCTCGCGCCTTCAGATCCGCCTTCATGCTTCGATGAGAAGCAAAATATAAAGCAATCGTTCCGACGGAGCTAAATTACTACAGCATAAAGAACGAAGGGGAAATTTGGATTTCGAAACAAAAAAGGGAGGGGTGCAACACGAGGATTTCCCAGGGGGTCACCTAGGGGTGTCAACGGGCCGGGTCCGGGCCGGAATTCATTATTCCGGACCCGGACCCGGATCCGACCCGTTTACCCGACGGGTCTTTTATTCTGTGTTCCGGATCCGGACCCGGCGAGTCTCGGATCCGGGTCGGGTCTACCCGAACAAATTTGCCAAAATTTATAATTTCTAACAAAAAAGAGAAAAAAATATATTTGTAAACTAATTTCTAACTAATGCAAAGAAAAAACCAAATAAGAAAATAAATCAAATTGATTTTACTCAAATACATCATCCTAATCAAATTATATTGATAATATATATTTTTTATAAATTATTAAATCATTTATATCCGGATCCGGGTCTAGTACGGGTCGGAATACTATATTCCGTATCCGACCCGTTTTTTTGTTTGAAAAAACGGATCCGGATCCGGATAACGGAATTAAATCCCTACCCATACCCGCAAAAATTTCAGCGATCCGATCCGGATCCGGGTGTAGACCCGACCCGTTGACCGGCCTAGGGTCACCCATCCTAGTACTACTGTCGCCCAAGCACGCTTAACTTCGGAGTTCTGATGGGATCCGGTGCATTAGTGCTGGTATGATCGCACCCGCCATGTTTCTTTCGCTTTATTCTTTTAAACTGCCACGTCCTGTGAAGCAGTGTGGCTTTTCTGGACCCGAATTCATTTTAAGCGTCAATTCAAGAATTTCCCCTCATCCTTTTATTTATTTACTTTTACATTTTTTTCTTGTTGATTTGCACCATTTTTTTTTCCCTCGTCGCGCAACTCTCAATTATCCTGAAATTGATCCTTCACGCTTGCACTTATACATTTGCGCCGACAACTTTGACCGACGATCCGGGCTTCGATCCAGCCGTACCGTTCCTGACTTGTCTCGCGCCTTCAGATCCGCCTTCATGCTTCGATGAGAAGCAAAATATAAAGCAATCGTTCCGACGGAGCTAAATTACTACAGCATAAAGAACGAAGGGGAAATTTGGATTTCGAAACAAAAAAGGGAGGGGTGCAACACGAGGATTTCCCAGGGGGTCACCTAGGGGTGTCAACGGGCCGGGTCCGGGCCGGAATTCATTATTCCGGACCCGGACCCGGATCCGACCCGTTTACCCGACGGGTCTTTTATTCTGTGTTCCGGATCCGGACCCGGCGAGTCTCGGATCCGGGTCGGGTCTACCCGAACAAATTTGCCAAAATTTATAATTTCTAACAAAAAAGAGAAAAAAATATATTTGTAAACTAATTTCTAACTAATGCAAAGAAAAAACCAAATAAGAAAATAAATCAAATTGATTTTACTCAAATACATCATCCTAATCAAATTATATTGATAATATATATTTTTTATAAATTATTAAATCATTTATATCCGGATCCGGGTCTAATACGGGTCGGAATACTATATTCCGTATCCGACCCATTTTTTTGTTTGAAAAAACGGATCCGGATCCGGATAACGGAATTAAATCCCTACCCATACCCGAAAAAATTTCAGCGATCCGATCCGGATCCGGGTCTAGACCCGACCCGTTGACAGGCCTATGGTCACCCATCCTAGTACTACTGTCGCCCAAGCACGCTTAACTTCGGAGTTCTGATGGGATCCGGTGCATTAGTGCTGGTATGATCGCACCCGCCATGTTCCTTTCGCTTTATTCTTTTAAACTGCCACGTCCTGTGAAGCAGTTTGGCTTTTCTGGACCCGAATTCATTCTAAGCGTCAATTCATGAATTTCCTCTCATCCTTTTATTTATTTACTTTTATATTTTTTTCTTGTTGCTTTGCACCTTTTTTTTCCCTCGTCGCACAACTCTCAATTATCCTGAAATTGATCCTTCACGCTTGCGCTTATACATTTGCGCCGACAACTTTGACCGACGATCCGGGCTTCGATCCAGCCGTACCGTTCCTGACTTGTCTCGCGCCTTCAGATCCGCCTTCATGCTTCGATAAGAAGCAAAATATAAAGCAATCGTTCCGACGGAGCTAAATTACTACAGCATAAAGAACGAAGGGGAAATTTGGATTTCGAAACAAAAAAGGGAGGGGTGCAACACGAGGACTTCCCAGGGGGTCACCCATCCTAGTACTACTCTCGCCCAAGCACGCTTAACTTCGGAGTTCTGATGGGATCCGGTGCATTAGTGCTGGTATGATCACACCCACCATGTTCCTTTCGCTTTATTCTTTTAAACTGCCCCGTCCTGTGAAGCAGTGTGGCTTTTCTGGACCCGAATTCATTTTAAGCGTCAATTCAAGAATTTCCCCTCATCCTTTTATTTATTTACTTTTACATTTTTTTCTTGTTGATTTGCACCATTTTTTTTCCCTCGTCGCGCAACTCTCAATTATCCTGAAATTGATCCTTCACGCTTGAACTTATACATTTGCGCCGACAACTTTGACCAACGATCCGGGCTTCGATCCAGCCGTACCGTTCCTGACTTGTCTCGCGCCTTCAGATCCGCCTTCATGCTTCGATGAGAAGCAAAATATAAAGCAATCGTTCCGACGGAGCTAAATTACTACAGCATAAAGAACGAAGGGGAAATTTGGATTTCGAAACAAAAAAGGGAGGGGTGCAACACGAGGATTTCCCAGGCGGTCACCTAGGGGTGTCAACGGGCCGGGTCCGGGCCGGAATTCATTATTCCGGACCCGGACCCGGACCCGGATCCGACCCGTTTACCCGACGGGTCTTTTATTCTGTGTTCCGGATCCGGACCCGGCGAATCTCGGATCCGGGTCGGGTCTACCCGAACAAATTTGCCAAAATTTATAATTTCTAACAAAAAAGAGAAAAAAATATATTTGTAAACTAATTTCTGACTAATGCAAAGAAAAAACCAAATAAGAAAATAAATCAAATTGATTTTACTCAAATACATCATCCTAATCAAATTATATTGATAATATATATTTTTTATAAATTATTAAATCATTTATATCCGGATCCGGGTCTAATACGGGTCGGAATACTATATTCCGTATCCGACCCGTTTTTTTGTTTGAAAAAACGGATCCGGATCCGGATAACGGAATTAAATCCCTACCCATACCCGAAAAAATTTCAGCGATCCGATCCGGATCCGGGTCTAGACCCGACCCGTTGACAGGCCTAGGGTCACCCATCCTAGTACTACTGTCGCCCAAGCACGCTTAACTTCGGAGTTCTGATGGGATCCGGTGCATTAGTGCTGGTATGATCGCACCCGCCATGTTCCTTTCGCTTTATTCTTTTAAACTGCCACGTCCTGTGAAGCAGTTTGGCTTTTCTGGACCCGAATTCATTCTAAGCGTCAATTCATGAATTTCCTCTCATCCTTTTATTTATTTACTTTTATATTTTTTTCTTGTTGCTTTGCACCTTTTTTTTCCCTCGTCGTACAACTCTCAATTATCCTGAAATTGATCCTTCACGCTTGCGCTTATACATTTGCGCCGA
This sequence comes from Coffea arabica, assembly GCF_036785885.1. Lineage (NCBI taxonomy): Eukaryota > Viridiplantae > Streptophyta > Magnoliopsida > Gentianales > Rubiaceae > Coffea > Coffea arabica. Next base: position 21,499,029 of record NC_092330.1, read on the forward strand.
CAACTTTGACCGACGATCCGGGCTTCGATCCAGCCGTACCGTTCCTGACTTGTCTCGCGCCTTCAGATCCGCCTTCATGCTTCGATGAGAAGCAAAATATCAAGCAATCGTTCCGACGGAGCTAAATTACTACAGCATAAAGAACGAAGGGGAAATTTGGATTTCGAAACAAAAAAGGGAGGGGTGCAACACGAGGACTTCCCAGGGGGTCACCCATCCTAGTACTACTCTCGCCCAAGCACGCTTAACTTCGGAGTTCTGATGGGATCCGGTGCATTAGTGCTGGTATGATCGCACCCGCCATGTTCCTTTCGCTTTATTCTTTTAAACTGCCCCGTCCTGTGAAGCAGTGTGGCTTTTCTGGACCCGAATTCATTTTAAGCGTCAATTCAAGAATTTCCCCTCATCCTTTTATTTATTTACTTTTACATTTTTTTCTTGTTGATTTGCACCATTTTTTTTCCCTCGTCGCGCAACTCTCAATTATCCTGAAATTGATCCTTCACGCTTGCGCTTATACATTTGCGCCGACAACTTTGACCGACGATCCGGGCTTCGATCCAGCCGTACCGTTCCTGACTTGTCTCGCGCCTTCAGATCCGCCTTCATGCTTCGATGAGAAGCAAAATATAAAGCAATCGTTCCGACGGAGCTAAATTACTACAGCATAAAGAACGAAGGGAAAATTTGGATTTCGAAACAAAAAAGGGAGGGGTGCAACACGAGGATTTCCCAGGGGGTCACCTAGGGGTGTCAACGGGCCGGGTCCGAGCCGGAATTCATTATTCCGGACCCGGACCCGGAGCCGACCCGTTTACCCGACGGGTCTTTTATTCGGTGTTCCGGATCCGGACCCGGCGAGTCTCGGATCCGGGTCGGGTCTACCCGAACAAATTTGCCAAAATTTATAATTTCTAACAAAAAAGAGAAAAAGATATATTTGTAAACAAATTTCTAGCTAATGCAAAGAAAAAACCAAATAAGAAAATAAATCAAATTGATTTTACTCAAATACATCATCCTAATCAAATTATATTGATAATATATATTTTTTATAAATTATTAAATCATTTATATCCGGATCCGGGTCTAATACGGGTCGGAATACTATATTCCGTATCCGACCCGTTTTTTTGTTTGAAAAAACGGATCCGGATCCGGATAACGGAATTAAATCCCTACCCATACCCGCAAAAATTTCAGGGATCCGATCCGGATCCGGGTGTAGACCCGACCCGTTGACCGGCCTAGTGTCACCCATCCTAGTACTACTGTCGCCCAAGCACGCTTAACTTCGAAGTTCTGATGGGATCCGGTGCATTAGTGCTGGTATGATCACACCCGCCATGTTCCTTTCGCTTTATTCTTTTAAACTGCCACGTCCTGTGAAGCAGTTTGGCTTTTCTGGACCCGAATTCATTCTAAGCGTCAATTCATGAATTTCCTCTCATCCTTTTATTTATTTATTTTTATATTTTTTTCTTGTTGCTTTGCACCTTTTTTTTCCCTCGTCGCACAACTCTCAATTATCCTGAAATTGATCCTTCACGCTTGCGCTTATGCATTTGCGCCGACAACATTGACCGACGATCCGGGCTTCGATTCAGCCGTACCGTTCCTGACTTGTCTCGCGCCTTCAGATCCGCCTTCATGCTTCGATGAGAAGCAAAATATAAAACAATCGTTCCGACGGAGCTAAATTACTACAGCATAAAGAACGAAGGGAAAATTTGGATTTCGAAACAAAAAAGGGAGGGGTGCAACACGAGGATTTCCCAGGGGGTCACCTAGGGGTGTCAACGGGCCGGGTCCGGGCCGGAATTCTTTATTCCGGACCCGGACCCGGATCCGACCCGTTTACCCGACGGGTCTTTTATTCGGTGTTCCGGATCCGGACCCGGCGAGTCTCGGATCCGGGTCGGGTCTACCCGAACAAATTTGCCAAAATTTATAATTTCTAACAAAAAAGAGAAAAAGATATATTTGTAAACTAATTTCTAGCTAATGCAAAGAAAAAACCAAATAAGAAAATAAATCAAATTGATTTTACTCAAATACATCATCCTAATCAAATTATATTGATAATATATATTTTTTATAAATTATTAAATCATTTATATCCGGATCCGGGTCTAGTACGGGTCGGAATACTATATTCCGTATCCGACCCGTTTTTTTGTTTGAAAAAACGGATCCGGATCCGGATAACGGAATTAAATCCCTACCCATACCAGCAAAAATTTCAGGGATCCGATCCGGATCCGGGTGTAGACCCGACCCGTTGACCGGCCTAGGGTCACCCATCCTAGTACTACTGTCGCCCAAGCACGCTTAACTTCGAAGTTCTGATGGGATCCGGTGCATTAGTGCTGGTATGATCGCACCCGCCATGTTCCTTTCGCTTTATTCTTTTAAACTGCCACGTCCTGTGAAGCAGTTTGGCTTTTCTGGACCCGAATTCATTCTAAGCGTCAATTCATGAATTTCCTCTCATCCTTTTATTTATTTACTTTTATATTTTTTTCTTGTTGCTTTGCACCTTTTTTTTCCCTCGTCGCACAACTCTCAATTATCCTGAAATTGATCCTTCACGCTTGCGCTTATACATTTGCGCCGACAACTTTGACCGACGATCCGGGCTTCGATCCAGCCGTACCGTTCCTGACTTGTCTCGCGCCTTCAGATCCGCCTTCATGCTTCGATGAGAAGCAAAATATCAAGCAATCGTTCCGACGGAGCTAAATTACTACAGCATAAAGAACGAAGGGGAAATTTGGATTTCGAAACAAAAAAGGGAGGGGTGCAACACGAGGACTTCCCAGGGGGTCACCCATCCTAGTACTACTCTCGCCCAAGCACGCTTAACTTCGGAGTTCTGATGGGATCCGGTGCATTAGTGCTGGTATGATCGCACCCGCCATGTTCCTTTCGCTTTATTCTTTTAAACTGCCCCGTCCTGTGAAGCAGTGTGGCTTTTCTGGACCCGAATTCATTTTAAGCGTCAATTCAAGAATTTCCCCTCATCCTTTTATTTATTTACTTTTACATTTTTTTCTTGTTGATTTGCACCATTTTTTTTTCCCTCGTCGCGCAACTCTCAATTATCCTGAAATTGATCCTTCACGCTTGCGCTTATACATTTGCGCCGACAACTTTGACCGACGATCCGGGCTTCGATCCAGCCGTACCGTTCCTGACTTGTCTCGCGCCTTCAGATCCGCCTTCATGCTTCGATGAGAAGCAAAATATAAAGCAATCGTTCCGACGGAGCTAAATTACTACAGCATAAAGAACGAAGGGAAAATTTGGATTTCGAAACAAAAAAGGGAGGGGTGCAACACGAGGATTTCCCAGGGGGTCACCTAGGGGTGTCAACGGGCCGGGTCCGGGCCGGAATTCATTATTCCGGACCCGGACCCGGATCCGACCCGTTTACCCGACGGGTCTTTTATTCTGTGTTCCGGATCCGGACCCGGCGAGTCTCGGATCCGGGTCGGGTCTACCCGAACAAATTTGCCAAAATTTATAATTTCTAACAAAAAAGAGAAAAAAATATATTTGTAAACTAATTTCTAACTAATGCAAAGAAAAAACCAAATAAGAAAATAAATCAAATTGATTTTACTCAAATACATCATCCTAATCAAATTATATTGATAATATATATTTTTTATAAATTATTAAATCATTTATATCCGGATCCGGGTCTAGTACGGGTCGGAATACTATATTCCGTATCCGACCCGTTTTTTTGTTTGAAAAAACGGATCCGGATCCGGATAACGGAATTAAATCCCTATCCATACCCGCAAAAATTTCAGCGATCCGATCCGGATCCGGGTGTAGACCCGACCCGTTGACCGGCCTAGGGTCACCCATCCTAGTACTACTGTCGCCCAAGCACGCTTAACTTCGGAGTTCTGATGGGATCCGGTGCATTAGTGCTGGTATGATCGCACCCGCCATGTTTCTTTCGCTTTATTCTTTTAAACTGCCACGTCCTGTGAAGCAGTGTGGCTTTTCTGGACCCGAATTCATTTTAAGCGTCAATTCAAGAATTTCCCCTCATCCTTTTATTTATTTACTTTTACATTTTTTTCTTGTTGATTTGCACCATTTTTTTTTCCCTCGTCGCGCAACTCTCAATTATCCTGAAATTGATCCTTCACGCTTGCACTTATACATTTGCGCCGACAACTTTGACCGACGATCCGGGCTTCGATCCAGCCGTACCGTTCCTGACTTGTCTCGCGCCTTCAGATCCGCCTTCATGCTTCGATGAGAAGCAAAATATAAAGCAATCGTTCCGACGGAGCTAAATTACTACAGCATAAAGAACGAAGGGGAAATTTGGATTTCGAAACAAAAAAGGGAGGGGTGCAACACGAGGATTTCCCAGGGGGTCACCTAGGGGTGTCAACGGGCCGGGTCCGGGCCGGAATTCATTATTCCGGACCCGGACCCGGATCCGACCCGTTTACCCGACGGGTCTTTTATTCTGTGTTCCGGATCCGGACCCGGCGAGTCTCGGATCCGGGTCGGGTCTACCCGAACAAATTTGCCAAAATTTATAATTTCTAACAAAAAAGAGAAAAAAATATATTTGTAAACTAATTTCTAACTAATGCAAAGAAAAAACCAAATAAGAAAATAAATCAAATTGATTTTACTCAAATACATCATCCTAATCAAATTATATTGATAATATATATTTTTTATAAATTATTAAATCATTTATATCCGGATCCGGGTCTAATACGGGTCGGAATACTATATTCCGTATCCGACCCATTTTTTTGTTTGAAAAAACGGATCCGGATCCGGATAACGGAATTAAATCCCTACCCATACCCGAAAAAATTTCAGCGATCCGATCCGGATCCGGGTCTAGACCCGACCCGTTGACAGGCCTAGGGTCACCCATCCTAGTACTACTGTCGCCCAAGCACGCTTAACTTCGGAGTTCTGATGGGATCCGGTGCATTAGTGCTGGTATGATCGCACCCGCCATGTTCCTTTCGCTTTATTCTTTTAAACTGCCACGTCCTGTGAAGCAGTTTGGCTTTTCTGGACCCGAATTCATTCTAAGCGTCAATTCATGAATTTCCTCTCATCCTTTTATTTATTTACTTTTATATTTTTTTCTTGTTGCTTTGCACCTTTTTTTTCCCTCGTCGCACAACTCTCAATTATCCTGAAATTGATCCTTCACGCTTGCGCTTATACATTTGCGCCGACAACTTTGACCGACGATCCGGGCTTCGATCCAGCCGTACCGTTCCTGACTTGTCTCGCGCCTTCAGATCCGCCTTCATGCTTCGATAAGAAGCAAAATATAAAGCAATCGTTCCGACGGAGCTAAATTACTACAGCATAAAGAACGAAGGGGAAATTTGGATTTCGAAACAAAAAAGGGAGGGGTGCAACACGAGGACTTCCCAGGGGGTCACCCATCCTAGTACTACTCTCGCCCAAGCACGCTTAACTTCGGAGTTCTGATGGGATCCGGTGCATTAGTGCTGGTATGATCGCACCCGCCATGTTCCTTTCGCTTTATTCTTTTAAACTGCCCCGTCCTGTGAAGCAGTGTGGCTTTTCTGGACCCGAATTCATTTTAAGCGTCAATTCAAGAATTTCCCCTCATCCTTTTATTTATTTACTTTTACATTTTTTTCTTGTTGATTTGCACCATTTTTTTTCCCTCGTCGCGCAACTCTCAATTATCCTGAAATTGATCCTTCACGCTTGCACTTATACATTTGCGCCGACAACTTTGACCAACGATCCGGGCTTCGATCCAGCCGTACCGTTCCTGACTTGTCTCGCGCCTTCAGATCCGCCTTCATGCTTCGATGAGAAGCAAAATATAAAGCAATCGTTCCGACGGAGCTAAATTACTACAGCATAAAGAACGAAGGGGAAATTTGGATTTCGAAACAAAAAAGGGAGGGGTGCAACACGAGGATTTACCAGGCGGTCACCTAGGGGTGTCAACGGGCCGGGTCCGGGCCGGAATTCATTATTCCGGACCCGGACCCGGACCCGGATCCGACCCGTTTACCCGACGGGTCTTTTATTCTGTGTTCCGGATCCGGACCCGGCGAATCTCGGATCCGGGTCGGGTCTACCCGAACAAATTTGCCAAAATTTATAATTTCTAACAAAAAAGAGAAAAAAATATATTTGTAAACTAATTTCTAACTAATGCAAAGAAAAAACCAAATAAGAAAATAAATCAAATTGATTTTACTCAAATACATCATCCTAATCAAATTATATTGATAATATATATTTTTTATAAATTATTAAATCATTTATATCCGGATCCGGGTCTAATACGGGTCGGAATACTATATTCCGTATCCGACCCGTTTTTTTGTTTGAAAAAACGGATCCGGATCCGGATAACGGAATTAAATCCCTACCCATACCCGCAAAAATTTCAGGGATCCGATCCGGATCCGGGTGTAGACCCGACCCGTTGACCGGCCTAGTGTCACCCATCCTAGTACTACTGTCGCCCAAGCACGCTTAACTTCGAAGTTCTGATGGGATCCGGTGCATTAGTGCTGGTATGATCACACCCGCCATGTTCCTTTCGCTTTATTCTTTTAAACTGCCACGTCCTGTGAAGCAGTTTGGCTTTTCTGGACCCGAATTCATTCTAAGCGTCAATTCATGAATTTCCTCTCATCCTTTTATTTATTTATTTTTATATTTTTTTCTTGTTGCTTTGCACCTTTTTTTTCCCTCGTCGCACAACTCTCAATTATCCTGAAATTGATCCTTCACGCTTGCGCTTATGCATTTGCGCCGACAACATTGACCGACGATCCGGGCTTCGATTCAGCCGTACCGTTCCTGACTTGTCTCGCGCCTTCAGATCCGCCTTCATGCTTCGATGAGAAGCAAAATATAAAACAATCGTTCCGACGGAGCTAAATTACTACAGCATAAAGAACGAAGGGAAAATTTGGATTTCGAAACAAAAAAGGGAGGGGTGCAACACGAGGATTTCCCAGGGGGTCACCTAGGGGTGTCAACGGGCCGGGTCCGGGCCGGAATTCTTTATTCCGGACCCGGACCCGGATCCGACCCGTTTACCCGACGGGTCTTTTATTCGGTGTTCCGGATCCGGACCCGGCGAGTCTCGGATCCGGGTCGGGTCTACCCGAACAAATTTGCCAAAATTTATAATTTCTAACAAAAAAGAGAAAAAAATATATTTGTAAACTAATTTCTAACTAATGCAAAGAAAAAACCAAATAAGAAAATAAATCAAATTGATTTTACTCAAATACATCATCCTAATCAAATTATATTGATAATATATATTTTTTATAAATTATTAAATCATTTATATCCGGATCCGGGTCTAATACGGGTCGGAATACTATATTCCGTATCCGACCCGTTTTTTTGTTTGAAAAAACGGATCCGGATCCGGATAACGGAATTAAATCCCTACCCATACCCGAAAAAATTTCAGCGATCCGATCCGGATCCGGGTCTAGACCCGACCCGTTGACAGGCCTAGGGTCACCCATCCTAGTACTACTGTCGCCCAAGCACGCTTAACTTCGGAGTTCTGATGGGATCCGGTGCATTAGTGCTGGTATGATCGCACCCGCCATGTTCCTTTCGCTTTATTCTTTTAAACTGCCACGTCCTGTGAAGCAGTTTGGCTTTTCTGGACCCGAATTCATTCTAAGCGTCAATTCATGAATTTCCTCTCATCCTTTTATTTATTTACTTTTATATTTTTTTCTTGTTGCTTTGCACCTTTTTTTTCCCTCGTCGCACAACTCTCAATTATCCTGAAATTGATCCTTCACGCTTGCGCTTATACATTTGCGCCGACAACTTTGACCGACGATCCGGGCTTCGATCCAGCCGTACCGTTCCTGACTTGTCTCGCGCCTTCAGATCCGCCTTCATGCTTCGATGAGAAGCAAAATATCAAGCAATCGTTCCGACGGAGCTAAATTACTACAGCATAAAGAACGAAGGGGAAATTTGGATTTCGAAACAAAAAAGGGAGGGGTGCAACACGAGGACTTCCCAGGGGGTCACCCATCCTAGTACTACTCTCGCCCAAGCACGCTTAACTTCGGAGTTCTGATGGGATCCGGTGCATTAGTGCTGGTATGATCGCACCCGCCATGTTCCTTTCGCTTTATTCTTTTAAACTGCCCCGTCCTGTGAAGCAGTGTGGCTTTTCTGGACCCGAATTCATTTTAAGCGTCAATTCAAGAATTTCCCCTCATCCTTTTATTTATTTACTTTTACATTTTTTTCTTGTTGATTTGCACCATTTTTTTTCCCTCGTCGCGCAACTCTCAATTATCCTGAAATTGATCCTTCACGCTTGCGCTTATACATTTGCGCCGACAACTTTGACCGACGATCCGGGCTTCGATCCAGCCGTACCGTTCCTGACTTGTCTCGCGCCTTCAGATCCGCCTTCATGCTTCGATGAGAAGCAAAATATAAAGCAATCGTTCCGACGGAGCTAAATTACTACAGCATAAAGAACGAAGGGAAAATTTGGATTTCGAAACAAAAAAGGGAGGGGTGCAACACGAGGATTTCCCAGGGGGTCACCTAGGGGTGTCAACGGGCCGGGTCCGAGCCGGAATTCATTATTCCGGACCCGGACCCGGAGCCGACCCGTTTACCCGACGGGTCTTTTATTCGGTGTTCCGGATCCGGACCCGGCGAGTCTCGGATCCGGGTCGGGTCTACCCGAACAAATTTGCCAAAATTTATAATTTCTAACAAAAAAGAGAAAAAGATATATTTGTAAACAAATTTCTAGCTAATGCAAAGAAAAAACCAAATAAGAAAATAAATCAAATTGATTTTACTCAAATACATCATCCTAATCAAATTATATTGATAATATATATTTTTTATAAATTATTAAATCATTTATATCCGGATCCGGGTCTAATACGGGTCGGAATACTATATTCCGTATCCGACCCGTTTTTTTGTTTGAAAAAACGGATCCGGATCCGGATAACGGAATTAAATCCCTACCCATACCCGCAAAAATTTCAGGGATCCGATCCGGATCCGGGTGTAGACCCGACCCGTTGACCGGCCTAGTGTCACCCATCCTAGTACTACTGTCGCCCAAGCACGCTTAACTTCGAAGTTCTGATGGGATCCGGTGCATTAGTGCTGGTATGATCACACCCGCCATGTTCCTTTCGCTTTATTCTTTTAAACTGCCACGTCCTGTGAAGCAGTTTGGCTTTTCTGGACCCGAATTCATTCTAAGCGTCAATTCATGAATTTCCTCTCATCCTTTTATTTATTTATTTTTATATTTTTTTCTTGTTGCTTTGCACCTTTTTTTTCCCTCGTCGCACAACTCTCAATTATCCTGAAATTGATCCTTCACGCTTGCGCTTATGCATTTGCGCCGACAACATTGACCGACGATCCGGGCTTCGATTCAGCCGTACCGTTCCTGACTTGTCTCGCGCCTTCAGATCCGCCTTCATGCTTCGATGAGAAGCAAAATATAAAACAATCGTTCCGACGGAGCTAAATTACTACAGCATAAAGAACGAAGGGAAAATTTGGATTTCGAAACAAAAAAGGGAGGGGTGCAACACGAGGATTTCCCAGGGGGTCACCTAGGGGTGTCAACGGGCCGGGTCCGGGCCGGAATTCTTTATTCCGGACCCGGACCCGGATCCGACCCGTTTACCCGACGGGTCTTTTATTCGGTGTTCCGGATCCGGACCCGGCGAGTCTCGGATCCGGGTCGGGTCTACCCGAACAAATTTGCCAAAATTTATAATTTCTAACAAAAAAGAGAAAAAGATATATTTGTAAACTAATTTCTAGCTAATGCAAAGAAAAAACCAAATAAGAAAATAAATCAAATTGATTTTACTCAAATACATCATCCTAATCAAATTATATTGATAATATATATTTTTTATAAATTATTAAATCATTTATATCCGGATCCGGGTCTAGTACGGGTCGGAATACTATATTCCGTATCCGACCCGTTTTTTTGTTTGAAAAAACGGATCCGGATCCGGATAACGGAATTAAATCCCTACCCATACCAGCAAAAATTTCAGGGATCCGATCCGGATCCGGGTGTAGACCCGACCCGTTGACCGGCCTAGGGTCACCCATCCTAGTACTACTGTCGCCCAAGCACGCTTAACTTCGAAGTTCTGATGGGATCCGGTGCATTAGTGCTGGTATGATCGCACCCGCCATGTTCCTTTCGCTTTATTCTTTTAAACTGCCACGTCCTGTGAAGCAGTTTGGCTTTTCTGGACCCGAATTCATTCTAAGCGTCAATTCATGAATTTCCTCTCATCCTTTTATTTATTTACTTTTATATTTTTTTCTTGTTGCTTTGCACCTTTTTTTTCCCTCGTCGCACAACTCTCAATTATCCTGAAATTGATCCTTCACGCTTGCGCTTATACATTTGCGCCGACAACTTTGACCGACGATCCGGGCTTCGATCCAGCCGTACCGTTCCTGACTTGTCTCGCGCCTTCAGATCCGCCTTCATGCTTCGATGAGAAGCAAAATATCAAGCAATCGTTCCGACGGAGCTAAATTACTACAGCATAAAGAACGAAGGGGAAATTTGGATTTCGAAACAAAAAAGGGAGGGGTGCAACACGAGGACTTCCCAGGGGGTCACCCATCCTAGTACTACTCTCGCCCAAGCACGCTTAACTTCGGAGTTCTGATGGGATCCGGTGCATTAGTGCTGGTATGATCGCACCCGCCATGTTCCTTTCGCTTTATTCTTTTAAACTGCCCCGTCCTGTGAAGCAGTGTGGCTTTTCTGGACCCGAATTCATTTTAAGCGTCAATTCAAGAATTTCCCCTCATCCTTTTATTTATTTACTTTTACATTTTTTTCTTGTTGATTTGCACCATTTTTTTTTCCCTCGTCGCGCAACTCTCAATTATCCTGAAATTGATCCTTCACGCTTGCGCTTATACATTTGCGCCGACAACTTTGACCGACGATCCGGGCTTCGATCCAGCCGTACCGTTCCTGACTTGTCTCGCGCCTTCAGATCCGCCTTCATGCTTCGATGAGAAGCAAAATATAAAGCAATCGTTCCGACGGAGCTAAATTACTACAGCATAAAGAACGAAGGGAAAATTTGGATTTCGAAACAAAAAAGGGAGGGGTGCAACACGAGGATTTCCCAGGGGGTCACCTAGGGGTGTCAACGGGCCGGGTCCGGGCCGGAATTCATTATTCCGGACCCGGACCCGGATCCGACCCGTTTACCCGACGGGTCTTTTATTCTGTGTTCCGGATCCGGACCCGGCGAGTCTCGGATCCGGGTCGGGTCTACCCGAACAAATTTGCCAAAATTTATAATTTCTAACAAAAAAGAGAAAAAAATATATTTGTAAACTAATTTCTAACTAATGCAAAGAAAAAACCAAATAAGAAAATAAATCAAATTGATTTTACTCAAATACATCATCCTAATCAAATTATATTGATAATATATATTTTTTATAAATTATTAAATCATTTATATCCGGATCCGGGTCTAGTACGGGTCGGAATACTATATTCCGTATCCGACCCGTTTTTTTGTTTGAAAAAACGGATCCGGATCCGGATAACGGAATTAAATCCCTATCCATACCCGCAAAAATTTCAGCGATCCGATCCGGATCCGGGTGTAGACCCGACCCGTTGACCGGCCTAGGGTCACCCATCCTAGTACTACTGTCGCCCAAGCACGCTTAACTTCGGAGTTCTGATGGGATCCGGTGCATTAGTGCTGGTATGATCGCACCCGCCATGTTTCTTTCGCTTTATTCTTTTAAACTGCCACGTCCTGTGAAGCAGTGTGGCTTTTCTGGACCCGAATTCATTTTAAGCGTCAATTCAAGAATTTCCCCTCATCCTTTTATTTATTTACTTTTACATTTTTTTCTTGTTGATTTGCACCATTTTTTTTCCCTCGTCGCGCAACTCTCAATTATCCTGAAATTGATCCTTCACGCTTGCGCTTATACATTTGCGCCGACAACTTTGACCGACGATCCGGGCTTCGATCCAGCCGTACCGTTCCTGACTTGTCTCGCGCCTTCAGATCCGCCTTCATGCTTCGATGAGAAGCAAAATATAAAGCAATCGTTCCGACGGAGCTAAATTACTACAGCATAAAGAACGAAGGGAAAATTTGGATTTCGAAACAAAAAAGGGAGGGGTGCAACACGAGGATTTCCCAGGGGGTCACCTAGGGGTGTCAACGGGCCGGGTCCGAGCCGGAATTCATTATTCCGGACCCGGACCCGGAGCCGACCCGTTTACCCGACGGGTCTTTTATTCGGTGTTCCGGATCCGGACCCGGCGAGTCTCGGATCCGGGTCGGGTCTACCCGAACAAATTTGCCAAAATTTATAATTTCTAACAAAAAAGAGAAAAAGATATATTTGTAAACAAATTTCTAGCTAATGCAAAGAAAAAACCAAATAAGAAAATAAATCAAATTGATTTTACTCAAATACATCATCCTAATCAAATTATATTGATAATATATATTTTTTATAAATTATTAAATCATTTATATCCGGATCCGGGTCTAATACGGGTCGGAATACTATATTCCGTATCCGACCCGTTTTTTTGTTTGAAAAAACGGATCCGGATCCGGATAACGGAATTAAATCCCTACCCATACCCGCAAAAATTTCAGGGATCCGATCCGGATCCGGGTGTAGACCCGACCCGTTGACCGGCCTAGTGTCACCCATCCTAGTACTACTGTCGCCCAAGCACGCTTAACTTCGAAGTTCTGATGGGATCCGGTGCATTAGTGCTGGTATGATCACACCCGCCATGTTCCTTTCGCTTTATTCTTTTAAACTGCCACGTCCTGTGAAGCAGTTTGGCTTTTCTGGACCCGAATTCATTCTAAGCGTCAATTCATGAATTTCCTCTCATCCTTTTATTTATTTATTTTTATATTTTTTTCTTGTTGCTTTGCACCTTTTTTTTCCCTCGTCGCACAACTCTCAATTATCCTGAAATTGATCCTTCACGCTTGCGCTTATGCATTTGCGCCGACAACATTGACCGACGATCCGGGCTTCGATTCAGCCGTACCGTTCCTGACTTGTCTCGCGCCTTCAGATCCGCCTTCATGCTTCGATGAGAAGCAAAATATAAAACAATCGTTCCGACGGAGCTAAATTACTACAGCATAAAGAACGAAGGGAAAATTTGGATTTCGAAACAAAAAAGGGAGGGGTGCAACACGAGGATTTCCCAGGGGGTCACCTAGGGGTGTCAACGGGCCGGGTCCGGGCCGGAATTCTTTATTCCGGACCCGGACCCGGATCCGACCCGTTTACCCGACGGGTCTTTTATTCGGTGTTCCGGATCCGGACCCGGCGAGTCTCGGATCCGGGTCGGGTCTACCCGAACAAATTTGCCAAAATTTATAATTTCTAACAAAAAAGAGAAAAAGATATATTTGTAAACTAATTTCTAGCTAATGCAAAGAAAAAACCAAATAAGAAAATAAATCAAATTGATTTTACTCAAATACATCATCCTAATCAAATTATATTGATAATATATATTTTTTATAAATTATTAAATCATTTATATCCGGATCCGGGTCTAGTACGGGTCGGAATACTATATTCCGTATCCGACCCGTTTTTTTGTTTGAAAAAACGGATCCGGATCCGGATAACGGAATTAAATCCCTACCCATACCAGCAAAAATTTCAGGGATCCGATCCGGATCCGGGTGTAGACCCGACCCGTTGACCGGCCTAGGGTCACCCATCCTAGTACTACTGTCGCCCAAGCACGCTTAACTTCGAAGTTCTGATGGGATCCGGTGCATTAGTGCTGGTATGATCGCACCCGCCATGTTCCTTTCGCTTTATTCTTTTAAACTGCCACGTCCTGTGAAGCAGTTTGGCTTTTCTGGACCCGAATTCATTCTAAGCGTCAATTCATGAATTTCCTCTCATCCTTTTATTTATTTACTTTTATATTTTTTTCTTGTTGCTTTGCACCTTTTTTTTCCCTCGTCGCACAACTCTCAATTATCCTGAAATTGATCCTTCACGCTTGCGCTTATACATTTGCGCCGACAACTTTGACCGACGATCCGGGCTTCGATCCAGCCGTACCGTTCCTGACTTGTCTCGCGCCTTCAGATCCGCCTTCATGCTTCGATGAGAAGCAAAATATCAAGCAATCGTTCCGACGGAGCTAAATTACTACAGCATAAAGAACGAAGGGGAAATTTGGATTTCGAAACAAAAAAGGGAGGGGTGCAACACGAGGACTTCCCAGGGGGTCACCCATCCTAGTACTACTCTCGCCCAAGCACGCTTAACTTCGGAGTTCTGATGGGATCCGGTGCATTAGTGCTGGTATGATCGCACCCGCCATGTTCCTTTCGCTTTATTCTTTTAAACTGCCCCGTCCTGTGAAGCAGTGTGGCTTTTCTGGACCCGAATTCATTTTAAGCGTCAATTCAAGAATTTCCCCTCATCCTTTTATTTATTTACTTTTACATTTTTTTCTTGTTGATTTGCACCATTTTTTTTTCCCTCGTCGCGCAACTCTCAATTATCCTGAAATTGATCCTTCACGCTTGCGCTTATACATTTGCGCCGACAACTTTGACCGACGATCCGGGCTTCGATCCAGCCGTACCGTTCCTGACTTGTCTCGCGCCTTCAGATCCGCCTTCATGCTTCGATGAGAAGCAAAATATAAAGCAATCGTTCCGACGGAGCTAAATTACTACAGCATAAAGAACGAAGGGAAAATTTGGATTTCGAAACAAAAAAGGGAGGGGTGCAACACGAGGATTTCCCAGGGGGTCACCTAGGGGTGTCAACGGGCCGGGTCCGGGCCGGAATTCATTATTCCGGACCCGGACCCGGATCCGACCCGTTTACCCGACGGGTCTTTTATTCTGTGTTCCGGATCCGGACCCGGCGAGTCTCGGATCCGGGTCGGGTCTACCCGAACAAATTTGCCAAAATTTATAATTTCTAACAAAAAAGAGAAAAAAATATATTTGTAAACTAATTTCTAACTAATGCAAAGAAAAAACCAAATAAGAAAATAAATCAAATTGATTTTACTCAAATACATCATCCTAATCAAATTATATTGATAATATATATTTTTTATAAATTATTAAATCATTTATATCCGGATCCGGGTCTAGTACGGGTCGGAATACTATATTCCGTATCCGACCCGTTTTTTTGTTTGAAAAAACGGATCCGGATCCGGATAACGGAATTAAATCCCTATCCATACCCGCAAAAATTTCAGCGATCCGATCCGGATCCGGGTGTAGACCCGACCCGTTGACCGGCCTAGGGTCACCCATCCTAGTACTACTGTCGCCCAAGCACGCTTAACTTCGGAGTTCTGATGGGATCCGGTGCATTAGTGCTGGTATGATCGCACCCGCCATGTTTCTTTCGCTTTATTCTTTTAAACTGCCACGTCCTGTGAAGCAGTGTGGCTTTTCTGGACCCGAATTCATTTTAAGCGTCAATTCAAGAATTTCCCCTCATCCTTTTATTTATTTACTTTTACATTTTTTTCTTGTTGATTTGCACCATTTTTTTTTCCCTCGTCGCGCAACTCTCAATTATCCTGAAATTGATCCTTCACGCTTGCACTTATACATTTGCGCCGACAACTTTGACCGACGATCCGGGCTTCGATCCAGCCGTACCGTTCCTGACTTGTCTCGCGCCTTCAGATCCGCCTTCATGCTTCGATGAGAAGCAAAATATAAAGCAATCGTTCCGACGGAGCTAAATTACTACAGCATAAAGAACGAAGGGGAAATTTGGATTTCGAAACAAAAAAGGGAGGGGTGCAACACGAGGATTTCCCAGGGGGTCACCTAGGGGTGTCAACGGGCCGGGTCCGGGCCGGAATTCATTATTCCGGACCCGGACCCGGATCCGACCCGTTTACCCGACGGGTCTTTTATTCTGTGTTCCGGATCCGGACCCGGCGAGTCTCGGATCCGGGTCGGGTCTACCCGAACAAATTTGCCAAAATTTATAATTTCTAACAAAAAAGAGAAAAAAATATATTTGTAAACTAATTTCTAACTAATGCAAAGAAAAAACCAAATAAGAAAATAAATCAAATTGATTTTACTCAAATACATCATCCTAATCAAATTATATTGATAATATATATTTTTTATAAATTATTAAATCATTTATATCCGGATCCGGGTCTAATACGGGTCGGAATACTATATTCCGTATCCGACCCATTTTTTTGTTTGAAAAAACGGATCCGGATCCGGATAACGGAATTAAATCCCTACCCATACCCGAAAAAATTTCAGCGATCCGATCCGGATCCGGGTCTAGACCCGACCCGTTGACAGGCCTAGGGTCACCCATCCTAGTACTACTGTCGCCCAAGCACGCTTAACTTCGGAGTTCTGATGGGATCCGGTGCATTAGTGCTGGTATGATCGCACCCGCCATGTTCCTTTCGCTTTATTCTTTTAAACTGCCACGTCCTGTGAAGCAGTTTGGCTTTTCTGGACCCGAATTCATTCTAAGCGTCAATTCATGAATTTCCTCTCATCCTTTTATTTATTTACTTTTATATTTTTTTCTTGTTGCTTTGCACCTTTTTTTTCCCTCGTCGCACAACTCTCAATTATCCTGAAATTGATCCTTCACGCTTGCGCTTATACATTTGCGCCGACAACTTTGACCGACGATCCGGGCTTCGATCCAGCCGTACCGTTCCTGACTTGTCTCGCGCCTTCAGATCCGCCTTCATGCTTCGATAAGAAGCAAAATATAAAGCAATCGTTCCGACGGAGCTAAATTACTACAGCATAAAGAACGAAGGGGAAATTTGGATTTCGAAACAAAAAAGGGAGGGGTGCAACACGAGGACTTCCCAGGGGGTCACCCATCCTAGTACTACTCTCGCCCAAGCACGCTTAACTTCGGAGTTCTGATGGGATCCGGTGCATTAGTGCTGGTATGATCACACCCACCATGTTCCTTTCGCTTTATTCTTTTAAACTGCCCCGTCCTGTGAAGCAGTGTGGCTTTTCTGGACCCGAATTCATTTTAAGCGTCAATTCAAGAATTTCCCCTCATCCTTTTATTTATTTACTTTTACATTTTTTTCTTGTTGATTTGCACCATTTTTTTTCCCTCGTCGCGCAACTCTCAATTATCCTGAAATTGATCCTTCACGCTTGAACTTATACATTTGCGCCGACAACTTTGACCAACGATCCGGGCTTCGATCCAGCCGTACCGTTCCTGACTTGTCTCGCGCCTTCAGATCCGCCTTCATGCTTCGATGAGAAGCAAAATATAAAGCAATCGTTCCGACGGAGCTAAATTACTACAGCATAAAGAACGAAGGGGAAATTTGGATTTCGAAACAAAAAAGGGAGGGGTGCAACACGAGGATTTCCCAGGGGGTCACCTAGGGGTGTCAACGGGCCGGGTCCGGGCCGGAATTCATTATTCCGGACCCGGACCCGGATCCGACCCGTTTACCCGACGGGTCTTTTATTCGGTGTTCCGGATCCGGACCCGGCGAGTCTCGGATCCGGGTCGGGTCTACCCGAACAAATTTGCCAAAATTTATAATTTCTAACAAAAAAGAGAAAAAGATATATTTGTAAACTAATTTCTAGCTAATGCAAAGAAAAAACCAAATAAGAAAATAAATCAAATTGATTTTACTCAAATACATCATCCTAATCAAATTATATTGATAATATATATTTTTTATAAATTATTAAATCATTTATATCCGGATCCGGGTCTAGTACGGGTCGGAATACTATATTCCGTATCCGACCCGTTTTTTTGTTTGAAAAAACGGATCCGGATCCGGATAACGGAATTAAATCCCTACCCATACCAGCAAAAATTTCAGGGATCCGATCCGGATCCGGGTGTAGACCCGACCCGTTGACCGGCCTAGGGTCACCCATCCTAGTACTACTGTCGCCCAAGCACGCTTAACTTCGAAGTTCTGATGGGATCCGGTGCATTAGTGCTGGTATGATCGCACCCGCCATGTTCCTTTCGCTTTATTCTTTTAAACTGCCACGTCCTGTGAAGCAGTTTGGCTTTTCTGGACCCGAATTCATTCTAAGCGTCAATTCATGAATTTCCTCTCATCCTTTTATTTATTTACTTTTATATTTTTTTCTTGTTGCTTTGCACCTTTTTTTTCCCTCGTCGCACAACTCTCAATTATCCTGAAATTGATCCTTCACGCTTGCGCTTATACATTTGCGCCGACAACTTTGACCGACGATCCGGGCTTCGATCCAGCCGTACCGTTCCTGACTTGTCTCGCGCCTTCAGATCCGCCTTCATGCTTCGATAAGAAGCAAAATATAAAGCAATCGTTCCGACGGAGCTAAATTACTACAGCATAAAGAACGAAGGGGAAATTTGGATTTCGAAACAAAAAAGGGAGGGGTGCAACACGAGGACTTCCCAGGGGGTCACCCATCCTAGTACTACTCTCGCCCAAGCACGCTTAACTTCGGAGTTCTGATGGGATCCGGTGCATTAGTGCTGGTATGATCACACCCACCATGTTCCTTTCGCTTTATTCTTTTAAACTGCCCCGTCCTGTGAAGCAGTGTGGCTTTTCTGGACCCGAATTCATTTTAAGCGTCAATTCAAGAATTTCCCCTCATCCTTTTATTTATTTACTTTTACATTTTTTTCTTGTTGATTTGCACCATTTTTTTTCCCTCGTCGCGCAACTCTCAATTATCCTGAAATTGATCCTTCACGCTTGAACTTATACATTTGCGCCGACAACTTTGACCAACGATCCGGGCTTCGATCCAGCCGTACCGTTCCTGACTTGTCTCGCGCCTTCAGATCCGCCTTCATGCTTCGATGAGAAGCAAAATATAAAGCAATCGTTCCGACGGAGCTAAATTACTACAGCATAAAGAACGAAGGGAAAATTTGGATTTCGAAACAAAAAAGGGAGGGGTGCAACACGAGGATTTCCCAGGGGGTCACCTAGGGGTGTCAACGGGCCGGGTCCGAGCCGGAATTCATTATTCCGGACCCGGACCCGGAGCCGACCCGTTTACCCGACGGGTCTTTTATTCGGTGTTCCGGATCCGGACCCGGCGAGTCTCGGATCCGGGTCGGGTCTACCCGAACAAATTTGC
The DNA here is from genome assembly GCF_036785885.1 of Coffea arabica. Lineage (NCBI taxonomy): Eukaryota > Viridiplantae > Streptophyta > Magnoliopsida > Gentianales > Rubiaceae > Coffea > Coffea arabica. The sequence goes on from NC_092330.1 coordinate 21,518,261, forward strand.
CAAAATTTATAATTTCTAACAAAAAAGAGAAAAAGATATATTTGTAAACAAATTTCTAGCTAATGCAAAGAAAAAACCAAATAAGAAAATAAATCAAATTGATTTTACTCAAATACATCATCCTAATCAAATTATATTGATAATATATATTTTTTATAAATTATTAAATCATTTATATCCGGATCCGGGTCTAATACGGGTCGGAATACTATATTCCGTATCCGACCCGTTTTTTTGTTTGAAAAAACGGATCCGGATCCGGATAACGGAATTAAATCCCTACCCATACCCGCAAAAATTTCAGGGATCCGATCCGGATCCGGGTGTAGACCCGACCCGTTGACCGGCCTAGTGTCACCCATCCTAGTACTACTGTCGCCCAAGCACGCTTAACTTCGAAGTTCTGATGGGATCCGGTGCATTAGTGCTGGTATGATCACACCCGCCATGTTCCTTTCGCTTTATTCTTTTAAACTGCCACGTCCTGTGAAGCAGTTTGGCTTTTCTGGACCCGAATTCATTCTAAGCGTCAATTCATGAATTTCCTCTCATCCTTTTATTTATTTATTTTTATATTTTTTTCTTGTTGCTTTGCACCTTTTTTTTCCCTCGTCGCACAACTCTCAATTATCCTGAAATTGATCCTTCACGCTTGCGCTTATGCATTTGCGCCGACAACATTGACCGACGATCCGGGCTTCGATTCAGCCGTACCGTTCCTGACTTGTCTCGCGCCTTCAGATCCGCCTTCATGCTTCGATGAGAAGCAAAATATAAAACAATCGTTCCGACGGAGCTAAATTACTACAGCATAAAGAACGAAGGGAAAATTTGGATTTCGAAACAAAAAAGGGAGGGGTGCAACACGAGGATTTCCCAGGGGGTCACCTAGGGGTGTCAACGGGCCGGGTCCGGGCCGGAATTCTTTATTCCGGACCCGGACCCGGATCCGACCCGTTTACCCGACGGGTCTTTTATTCGGTGTTCCGGATCCGGACCCGGCGAGTCTCGGATCCGGGTCGGGTCTACCCGAACAAATTTGCCAAAATTTATAATTTCTAACAAAAAAGAGAAAAAGATATATTTGTAAACTAATTTCTAGCTAATGCAAAGAAAAAACCAAATAAGAAAATAAATCAAATTGATTTTACTCAAATACATCATCCTAATCAAATTATATTGATAATATATATTTTTTATAAATTATTAAATCATTTATATCCGGATCCGGGTCTAGTACGGGTCGGAATACTATATTCCGTATCCGACCCGTTTTTTTGTTTGAAAAAACGGATCCGGATCCGGATAACGGAATTAAATCCCTACCCATACCAGCAAAAATTTCAGGGATCCGATCCGGATCCGGGTGTAGACCCGACCCGTTGACCGGCCTAGGGTCACCCATCCTAGTACTACTGTCGCCCAAGCACGCTTAACTTCGAAGTTCTGATGGGATCCGGTGCATTAGTGCTGGTATGATCGCACCCGCCATGTTCCTTTCGCTTTATTCTTTTAAACTGCCACGTCCTGTGAAGCAGTTTGGCTTTTCTGGACCCGAATTCATTCTAAGCGTCAATTCATGAATTTCCTCTCATCCTTTTATTTATTTACTTTTATATTTTTTTCTTGTTGCTTTGCACCTTTTTTTTCCCTCGTCGCACAACTCTCAATTATCCTGAAATTGATCCTTCACGCTTGCGCTTATACATTTGCGCCGACAACTTTGACCGACGATCCGGGCTTCGATCCAGCCGTACCGTTCCTGACTTGTCTCGCGCCTTCAGATCCGCCTTCATGCTTCGATGAGAAGCAAAATATCAAGCAATCGTTCCGACGGAGCTAAATTACTACAGCATAAAGAACGAAGGGGAAATTTGGATTTCGAAACAAAAAAGGGAGGGGTGCAACACGAGGACTTCCCAGGGGGTCACCCATCCTAGTACTACTCTCGCCCAAGCACGCTTAACTTCGGAGTTCTGATGGGATCCGGTGCATTAGTGCTGGTATGATCGCACCCGCCATGTTCCTTTCGCTTTATTCTTTTAAACTGCCCCGTCCTGTGAAGCAGTGTGGCTTTTCTGGACCCGAATTCATTTTAAGCGTCAATTCAAGAATTTCCCCTCATCCTTTTATTTATTTACTTTTACATTTTTTTCTTGTTGATTTGCACCATTTTTTTTTCCCTCGTCGCGCAACTCTCAATTATCCTGAAATTGATCCTTCACGCTTGCGCTTATACATTTGCGCCGACAACTTTGACCGACGATCCGGGCTTCGATCCAGCCGTACCGTTCCTGACTTGTCTCGCGCCTTCAGATCCGCCTTCATGCTTCGATGAGAAGCAAAATATAAAGCAATCGTTCCGACGGAGCTAAATTACTACAGCATAAAGAACGAAGGGAAAATTTGGATTTCGAAACAAAAAAGGGAGGGGTGCAACACGAGGATTTCCCAGGGGGTCACCTAGGGGTGTCAACGGGCCGGGTCCGGGCCGGAATTCATTATTCCGGACCCGGACCCGGATCCGACCCGTTTACCCGACGGGTCTTTTATTCTGTGTTCCGGATCCGGACCCGGCGAGTCTCGGATCCGGGTCGGGTCTACCCGAACAAATTTGCCAAAATTTATAATTTCTAACAAAAAAGAGAAAAAAATATATTTGTAAACTAATTTCTAACTAATGCAAAGAAAAAACCAAATAAGAAAATAAATCAAATTGATTTTACTCAAATACATCATCCTAATCAAATTATATTGATAATATATATTTTTTATAAATTATTAAATCATTTATATCCGGATCCGGGTCTAGTACGGGTCGGAATACTATATTCCGTATCCGACCCGTTTTTTTGTTTGAAAAAACGGATCCGGATCCGGATAACGGAATTAAATCCCTATCCATACCCGCAAAAATTTCAGCGATCCGATCCGGATCCGGGTGTAGACCCGACCCGTTGACCGGCCTAGGGTCACCCATCCTAGTACTACTGTCGCCCAAGCACGCTTAACTTCGGAGTTCTGATGGGATCCGGTGCATTAGTGCTGGTATGATCGCACCCGCCATGTTTCTTTCGCTTTATTCTTTTAAACTGCCACGTCCTGTGAAGCAGTGTGGCTTTTCTGGACCCGAATTCATTTTAAGCGTCAATTCAAGAATTTCCCCTCATCCTTTTATTTATTTACTTTTACATTTTTTTCTTGTTGATTTGCACCATTTTTTTTTCCCTCGTCGCGCAACTCTCAATTATCCTGAAATTGATCCTTCACGCTTGCACTTATACATTTGCGCCGACAACTTTGACCGACGATCCGGGCTTCGATCCAGCCGTACCGTTCCTGACTTGTCTCGCGCCTTCAGATCCGCCTTCATGCTTCGATGAGAAGCAAAATATAAAGCAATCGTTCCGACGGAGCTAAATTACTACAGCATAAAGAACGAAGGGGAAATTTGGATTTCGAAACAAAAAAGGGAGGGGTGCAACACGAGGATTTCCCAGGGGGTCACCTAGGGGTGTCAACGGGCCGGGTCCGGGCCGGAATTCATTATTCCGGACCCGGACCCGGATCCGACCCGTTTACCCGACGGGTCTTTTATTCTGTGTTCCGGATCCGGACCCGGCGAGTCTCGGATCCGGGTCGGGTCTACCCGAACAAATTTGCCAAAATTTATAATTTCTAACAAAAAAGAGAAAAAAATATATTTGTAAACTAATTTCTAACTAATGCAAAGAAAAAACCAAATAAGAAAATAAATCAAATTGATTTTACTCAAATACATCATCCTAATCAAATTATATTGATAATATATATTTTTTATAAATTATTAAATCATTTATATCCGGATCCGGGTCTAATACGGGTCGGAATACTATATTCCGTATCCGACCCATTTTTTTGTTTGAAAAAACGGATCCGGATCCGGATAACGGAATTAAATCCCTACCCATACCCGAAAAAATTTCAGCGATCCGATCCGGATCCGGGTCTAGACCCGACCCGTTGACAGGCCTAGGGTCACCCATCCTAGTACTACTGTCGCCCAAGCACGCTTAACTTCGGAGTTCTGATGGGATCCGGTGCATTAGTGCTGGTATGATCGCACCCGCCATGTTCCTTTCGCTTTATTCTTTTAAACTGCCACGTCCTGTGAAGCAGTTTGGCTTTTCTGGACCCGAATTCATTCTAAGCGTCAATTCATGAATTTCCTCTCATCCTTTTATTTATTTACTTTTATATTTTTTTCTTGTTGCTTTGCACCTTTTTTTTCCCTCGTCGCACAACTCTCAATTATCCTGAAATTGATCCTTCACGCTTGCGCTTATACATTTGCGCCGACAACTTTGACCGACGATCCGGGCTTCGATCCAGCCGTACCGTTCCTGACTTGTCTCGCGCCTTCAGATCCGCCTTCATGCTTCGATAAGAAGCAAAATATAAAGCAATCGTTCCGACGGAGCTAAATTACTACAGCATAAAGAACGAAGGGGAAATTTGGATTTCGAAACAAAAAAGGGAGGGGTGCAACACGAGGACTTCCCAGGGGGTCACCCATCCTAGTACTACTCTCGCCCAAGCACGCTTAACTTCGGAGTTCTGATGGGATCCGGTGCATTAGTGCTGGTATGATCGCACCCGCCATGTTCCTTTCGCTTTATTCTTTTAAACTGCCCCGTCCTGTGAAGCAGTGTGGCTTTTCTGGACCCGAATTCATTTTAAGCGTCAATTCAAGAATTTCCCCTCATCCTTTTATTTATTTACTTTTACATTTTTTTCTTGTTGATTTGCACCATTTTTTTTCCCTCGTCGCGCAACTCTCAATTATCCTGAAATTGATCCTTCACGCTTGCACTTATACATTTGCGCCGACAACTTTGACCAACGATCCGGGCTTCGATCCAGCCGTACCGTTCCTGACTTGTCTCGCGCCTTCAGATCCGCCTTCATGCTTCGATGAGAAGCAAAATATAAAGCAATCGTTCCGACGGAGCTAAATTACTACAGCATAAAGAACGAAGGGGAAATTTGGATTTCGAAACAAAAAAGGGAGGGGTGCAACACGAGGATTTACCAGGCGGTCACCTAGGGGTGTCAACGGGCCGGGTCCGGGCCGGAATTCATTATTCCGGACCCGGACCCGGACCCGGATCCGACCCGTTTACCCGACGGGTCTTTTATTCTGTGTTCCGGATCCGGACCCGGCGAATCTCGGATCCGGGTCGGGTCTACCCGAACAAATTTGCCAAAATTTATAATTTCTAACAAAAAAGAGAAAAAAATATATTTGTAAACTAATTTCTAACTAATGCAAAGAAAAAACCAAATAAGAAAATAAATCAAATTGATTTTACTCAAATACATCATCCTAATCAAATTATATTGATAATATATATTTTTTATAAATTATTAAATCATTTATATCCGGATCCGGGTCTAATACGGGTCGGAATACTATATTCCGTATCCGACCCGTTTTTTTGTTTGAAAAAACGGATCCGGATCCGGATAACGGAATTAAATCCCTACCCATACCCGCAAAAATTTCAGGGATCCGATCCGGATCCGGGTGTAGACCCGACCCGTTGACCGGCCTAGTGTCACCCATCCTAGTACTACTGTCGCCCAAGCACGCTTAACTTCGAAGTTCTGATGGGATCCGGTGCATTAGTGCTGGTATGATCACACCCGCCATGTTCCTTTCGCTTTATTCTTTTAAACTGCCACGTCCTGTGAAGCAGTTTGGCTTTTCTGGACCCGAATTCATTCTAAGCGTCAATTCATGAATTTCCTCTCATCCTTTTATTTATTTATTTTTATATTTTTTTCTTGTTGCTTTGCACCTTTTTTTTCCCTCGTCGCACAACTCTCAATTATCCTGAAATTGATCCTTCACGCTTGCGCTTATGCATTTGCGCCGACAACATTGACCGACGATCCGGGCTTCGATTCAGCCGTACCGTTCCTGACTTGTCTCGCGCCTTCAGATCCGCCTTCATGCTTCGATGAGAAGCAAAATATAAAACAATCGTTCCGACGGAGCTAAATTACTACAGCATAAAGAACGAAGGGAAAATTTGGATTTCGAAACAAAAAAGGGAGGGGTGCAACACGAGGATTTCCCAGGGGGTCACCTAGGGGTGTCAACGGGCCGGGTCCGGGCCGGAATTCTTTATTCCGGACCCGGACCCGGATCCGACCCGTTTACCCGACGGGTCTTTTATTCGGTGTTCCGGATCCGGACCCGGCGAGTCTCGGATCCGGGTCGGGTCTACCCGAACAAATTTGCCAAAATTTATAATTTCTAACAAAAAAGAGAAAAAAATATATTTGTAAACTAATTTCTAACTAATGCAAAGAAAAAACCAAATAAGAAAATAAATCAAATTGATTTTACTCAAATACATCATCCTAATCAAATTATATTGATAATATATATTTTTTATAAATTATTAAATCATTTATATCCGGATCCGGGTCTAATACGGGTCGGAATACTATATTCCGTATCCGACCCGTTTTTTTGTTTGAAAAAACGGATCCGGATCCGGATAACGGAATTAAATCCCTACCCATACCCGAAAAAATTTCAGCGATCCGATCCGGATCCGGGTCTAGACCCGACCCGTTGACAGGCCTAGGGTCACCCATCCTAGTACTACTGTCGCCCAAGCACGCTTAACTTCGGAGTTCTGATGGGATCCGGTGCATTAGTGCTGGTATGATCGCACCCGCCATGTTCCTTTCGCTTTATTCTTTTAAACTGCCACGTCCTGTGAAGCAGTTTGGCTTTTCTGGACCCGAATTCATTCTAAGCGTCAATTCATGAATTTCCTCTCATCCTTTTATTTATTTACTTTTATATTTTTTTCTTGTTGCTTTGCACCTTTTTTTTCCCTCGTCGCACAACTCTCAATTATCCTGAAATTGATCCTTCACGCTTGCGCTTATACATTTGCGCCGACAACTTTGACCGACGATCCGGGCTTCGATCCAGCCGTACCGTTCCTGACTTGTCTCGCGCCTTCAGATCCGCCTTCATGCTTCGATGAGAAGCAAAATATCAAGCAATCGTTCCGACGGAGCTAAATTACTACAGCATAAAGAACGAAGGGGAAATTTGGATTTCGAAACAAAAAAGGGAGGGGTGCAACACGAGGACTTCCCAGGGGGTCACCCATCCTAGTACTACTCTCGCCCAAGCACGCTTAACTTCGGAGTTCTGATGGGATCCGGTGCATTAGTGCTGGTATGATCGCACCCGCCATGTTCCTTTCGCTTTATTCTTTTAAACTGCCCCGTCCTGTGAAGCAGTGTGGCTTTTCTGGACCCGAATTCATTTTAAGCGTCAATTCAAGAATTTCCCCTCATCCTTTTATTTATTTACTTTTACATTTTTTTCTTGTTGATTTGCACCATTTTTTTTCCCTCGTCGCGCAACTCTCAATTATCCTGAAATTGATCCTTCACGCTTGCGCTTATACATTTGCGCCGACAACTTTGACCGACGATCCGGGCTTCGATCCAGCCGTACCGTTCCTGACTTGTCTCGCGCCTTCAGATCCGCCTTCATGCTTCGATGAGAAGCAAAATATAAAGCAATCGTTCCGACGGAGCTAAATTACTACAGCATAAAGAACGAAGGGAAAATTTGGATTTCGAAACAAAAAAGGGAGGGGTGCAACACGAGGATTTCCCAGGGGGTCACCTAGGGGTGTCAACGGGCCGGGTCCGAGCCGGAATTCATTATTCCGGACCCGGACCCGGAGCCGACCCGTTTACCCGACGGGTCTTTTATTCGGTGTTCCGGATCCGGACCCGGCGAGTCTCGGATCCGGGTCGGGTCTACCCGAACAAATTTGCCAAAATTTATAATTTCTAACAAAAAAGAGAAAAAGATATATTTGTAAACAAATTTCTAGCTAATGCAAAGAAAAAACCAAATAAGAAAATAAATCAAATTGATTTTACTCAAATACATCATCCTAATCAAATTATATTGATAATATATATTTTTTATAAATTATTAAATCATTTATATCCGGATCCGGGTCTAATACGGGTCGGAATACTATATTCCGTATCCGACCCGTTTTTTTGTTTGAAAAAACGGATCCGGATCCGGATAACGGAATTAAATCCCTACCCATACCCGCAAAAATTTCAGGGATCCGATCCGGATCCGGGTGTAGACCCGACCCGTTGACCGGCCTAGTGTCACCCATCCTAGTACTACTGTCGCCCAAGCACGCTTAACTTCGAAGTTCTGATGGGATCCGGTGCATTAGTGCTGGTATGATCACACCCGCCATGTTCCTTTCGCTTTATTCTTTTAAACTGCCACGTCCTGTGAAGCAGTTTGGCTTTTCTGGACCCGAATTCATTCTAAGCGTCAATTCATGAATTTCCTCTCATCCTTTTATTTATTTATTTTTATATTTTTTTCTTGTTGCTTTGCACCTTTTTTTTCCCTCGTCGCACAACTCTCAATTATCCTGAAATTGATCCTTCACGCTTGCGCTTATGCATTTGCGCCGACAACATTGACCGACGATCCGGGCTTCGATTCAGCCGTACCGTTCCTGACTTGTCTCGCGCCTTCAGATCCGCCTTCATGCTTCGATGAGAAGCAAAATATAAAACAATCGTTCCGACGGAGCTAAATTACTACAGCATAAAGAACGAAGGGAAAATTTGGATTTCGAAACAAAAAAGGGAGGGGTGCAACACGAGGATTTCCCAGGGGGTCACCTAGGGGTGTCAACGGGCCGGGTCCGGGCCGGAATTCTTTATTCCGGACCCGGACCCGGATCCGACCCGTTTACCCGACGGGTCTTTTATTCGGTGTTCCGGATCCGGACCCGGCGAGTCTCGGATCCGGGTCGGGTCTACCCGAACAAATTTGCCAAAATTTATAATTTCTAACAAAAAAGAGAAAAAGATATATTTGTAAACTAATTTCTAGCTAATGCAAAGAAAAAACCAAATAAGAAAATAAATCAAATTGATTTTACTCAAATACATCATCCTAATCAAATTATATTGATAATATATATTTTTTATAAATTATTAAATCATTTATATCCGGATCCGGGTCTAGTACGGGTCGGAATACTATATTCCGTATCCGACCCGTTTTTTTGTTTGAAAAAACGGATCCGGATCCGGATAACGGAATTAAATCCCTACCCATACCAGCAAAAATTTCAGGGATCCGATCCGGATCCGGGTGTAGACCCGACCCGTTGACCGGCCTAGGGTCACCCATCCTAGTACTACTGTCGCCCAAGCACGCTTAACTTCGAAGTTCTGATGGGATCCGGTGCATTAGTGCTGGTATGATCGCACCCGCCATGTTCCTTTCGCTTTATTCTTTTAAACTGCCACGTCCTGTGAAGCAGTTTGGCTTTTCTGGACCCGAATTCATTCTAAGCGTCAATTCATGAATTTCCTCTCATCCTTTTATTTATTTACTTTTATATTTTTTTCTTGTTGCTTTGCACCTTTTTTTTCCCTCGTCGCACAACTCTCAATTATCCTGAAATTGATCCTTCACGCTTGCGCTTATACATTTGCGCCGACAACTTTGACCGACGATCCGGGCTTCGATCCAGCCGTACCGTTCCTGACTTGTCTCGCGCCTTCAGATCCGCCTTCATGCTTCGATGAGAAGCAAAATATCAAGCAATCGTTCCGACGGAGCTAAATTACTACAGCATAAAGAACGAAGGGGAAATTTGGATTTCGAAACAAAAAAGGGAGGGGTGCAACACGAGGACTTCCCAGGGGGTCACCCATCCTAGTACTACTCTCGCCCAAGCACGCTTAACTTCGGAGTTCTGATGGGATCCGGTGCATTAGTGCTGGTATGATCGCACCCGCCATGTTCCTTTCGCTTTATTCTTTTAAACTGCCCCGTCCTGTGAAGCAGTGTGGCTTTTCTGGACCCGAATTCATTTTAAGCGTCAATTCAAGAATTTCCCCTCATCCTTTTATTTATTTACTTTTACATTTTTTTCTTGTTGATTTGCACCATTTTTTTTTCCCTCGTCGCGCAACTCTCAATTATCCTGAAATTGATCCTTCACGCTTGCGCTTATACATTTGCGCCGACAACTTTGACCGACGATCCGGGCTTCGATCCAGCCGTACCGTTCCTGACTTGTCTCGCGCCTTCAGATCCGCCTTCATGCTTCGATGAGAAGCAAAATATAAAGCAATCGTTCCGACGGAGCTAAATTACTACAGCATAAAGAACGAAGGGAAAATTTGGATTTCGAAACAAAAAAGGGAGGGGTGCAACACGAGGATTTCCCAGGGGGTCACCTAGGGGTGTCAACGGGCCGGGTCCGGGCCGGAATTCATTATTCCGGACCCGGACCCGGATCCGACCCGTTTACCCGACGGGTCTTTTATTCTGTGTTCCGGATCCGGACCCGGCGAGTCTCGGATCCGGGTCGGGTCTACCCGAACAAATTTGCCAAAATTTATAATTTCTAACAAAAAAGAGAAAAAAATATATTTGTAAACTAATTTCTAACTAATGCAAAGAAAAAACCAAATAAGAAAATAAATCAAATTGATTTTACTCAAATACATCATCCTAATCAAATTATATTGATAATATATATTTTTTATAAATTATTAAATCATTTATATCCGGATCCGGGTCTAGTACGGGTCGGAATACTATATTCCGTATCCGACCCGTTTTTTTGTTTGAAAAAACGGATCCGGATCCGGATAACGGAATTAAATCCCTATCCATACCCGCAAAAATTTCAGCGATCCGATCCGGATCCGGGTGTAGACCCGACCCGTTGACCGGCCTAGGGTCACCCATCCTAGTACTACTGTCGCCCAAGCACGCTTAACTTCGGAGTTCTGATGGGATCCGGTGCATTAGTGCTGGTATGATCGCACCCGCCATGTTTCTTTCGCTTTATTCTTTTAAACTGCCACGTCCTGTGAAGCAGTGTGGCTTTTCTGGACCCGAATTCATTTTAAGCGTCAATTCAAGAATTTCCCCTCATCCTTTTATTTATTTACTTTTACATTTTTTTCTTGTTGATTTGCACCATTTTTTTTTCCCTCGTCGCGCAACTCTCAATTATCCTGAAATTGATCCTTCACGCTTGCACTTATACATTTGCGCCGACAACTTTGACCGACGATCCGGGCTTCGATCCAGCCGTACCGTTCCTGACTTGTCTCGCGCCTTCAGATCCGCCTTCATGCTTCGATGAGAAGCAAAATATAAAGCAATCGTTCCGACGGAGCTAAATTACTACAGCATAAAGAACGAAGGGGAAATTTGGATTTCGAAACAAAAAAGGGAGGGGTGCAACACGAGGATTTCCCAGGGGGTCACCTAGGGGTGTCAACGGGCCGGGTCCGGGCCGGAATTCATTATTCCGGACCCGGACCCGGATCCGACCCGTTTACCCGACGGGTCTTTTATTCTGTGTTCCGGATCCGGACCCGGCGAGTCTCGGATCCGGGTCGGGTCTACCCGAACAAATTTGCCAAAATTTATAATTTCTAACAAAAAAGAGAAAAAAATATATTTGTAAACTAATTTCTAACTAATGCAAAGAAAAAACCAAATAAGAAAATAAATCAAATTGATTTTACTCAAATACATCATCCTAATCAAATTATATTGATAATATATATTTTTTATAAATTATTAAATCATTTATATCCGGATCCGGGTCTAATACGGGTCGGAATACTATATTCCGTATCCGACCCATTTTTTTGTTTGAAAAAACGGATCCGGATCCGGATAACGGAATTAAATCCCTACCCATACCCGAAAAAATTTCAGCGATCCGATCCGGATCCGGGTCTAGACCCGACCCGTTGACAGGCCTAGGGTCACCCATCCTAGTACTACTGTCGCCCAAGCACGCTTAACTTCGGAGTTCTGATGGGATCCGGTGCATTAGTGCTGGTATGATCGCACCCGCCATGTTCCTTTCGCTTTATTCTTTTAAACTGCCACGTCCTGTGAAGCAGTTTGGCTTTTCTGGACCCGAATTCATTCTAAGCGTCAATTCATGAATTTCCTCTCATCCTTTTATTTATTTACTTTTATATTTTTTTCTTGTTGCTTTGCACCTTTTTTTTCCCTCGTCGCACAACTCTCAATTATCCTGAAATTGATCCTTCACGCTTGCGCTTATACATTTGCGCCGACAACTTTGACCGACGATCCGGGCTTCGATCCAGCCGTACCGTTCCTGACTTGTCTCGCGCCTTCAGATCCGCCTTCATGCTTCGATAAGAAGCAAAATATAAAGCAATCGTTCCGACGGAGCTAAATTACTACAGCATAAAGAACGAAGGGGAAATTTGGATTTCGAAACAAAAAAGGGAGGGGTGCAACACGAGGACTTCCCAGGGGGTCACCCATCCTAGTACTACTCTCGCCCAAGCACGCTTAACTTCGGAGTTCTGATGGGATCCGGTGCATTAGTGCTGGTATGATCACACCCACCATGTTCCTTTCGCTTTATTCTTTTAAACTGCCCCGTCCTGTGAAGCAGTGTGGCTTTTCTGGACCCGAATTCATTTTAAGCGTCAATTCAAGAATTTCCCCTCATCCTTTTATTTATTTACTTTTACATTTTTTTCTTGTTGATTTGCACCATTTTTTTTCCCTCGTCGCGCAACTCTCAATTATCCTGAAATTGATCCTTCACGCTTGCACTTATACATTTGCGCCGACAACTTTGACCAACGATCCGGGCTTCGATCCAGCCGTACCGTTCCTGACTTGTCTCGCGCCTTCAGATCCGCCTTCATGCTTCGATGAGAAGCAAAATATAAAGCAATCGTTCCGACGGAGCTAAATTACTACAGCATAAAGAACGAAGGGGAAATTTGGATTTCGAAACAAAAAAGGGAGGGGTGCAACACGAGGATTTACCAGGCGGTCACCTAGGGGTGTCAACGGGCCGGGTCCGGGCCGGAATTCATTATTCCGGACCCGGACCCGGACCCGGATCCGACCCGTTTACCCGACGGGTCTTTTATTCTGTGTTCCGGATCCGGACCCGGCGAATCTCGGATCCGGGTCGGGTCTACCCGAACAAATTTGCCAAAATTTATAATTTCTAACAAAAAAGAGAAAAAAATATATTTGTAAACTAATTTCTAACTAATGCAAAGAAAAAACCAAATAAGAAAATAAATCAAATTGATTTTACTCAAATACATCATCCTAATCAAATTATATTGATAATATATATTTTTTATAAATTATTAAATCATTTATATCCGGATCCGGGTCTAATACGGGTCGGAATACTATATTCCGTATCCGACCCGTTTTTTTGTTTGAAAAAACGGATCCGGATCCGGATAACGGAATTAAATCCCTACCCATACCCGAAAAAATTTCAGCGATCCGATCCGGATCCGGGTCTAGACCCGACCCGTTGACAGGCCTAGGGTCACCCATCCTAGTACTACTGTCGCCCAAGCACGCTTAACTTCGGAGTTCTGATGGGATCCGGTGCATTAGTGCTGGTATGATCGCACCCGCCATGTTCCTTTCGCTTTATTCTTTTAAACTGCCACGTCCTGTGAAGCAGTTTGGCTTTTCTGGACCCGAATTCATTCTAAGCGTCAATTCATGAATTTCCTCTCATCCTTTTATTTATTTACTTTTATATTTTTTTCTTGTTGCTTTGCACCTTTTTTTTCCCTCGTCGCACAACTCTCAATTATCCTGAAATTGATCCTTCACGCTTGCGCTTATACATTTGCGCCGACAACTTTGACCGACGATCCGGGCTTCGATCCAGCCGTACCGTTCCTGACTTGTCTCGCGCCTTCAGATCCGCCTTCATGCTTCGATGAGAAGCAAAATATCAAGCAATCGTTCCGACGGAGCTAAATTACTACAGCATAAAGAACGAAGGGGAAATTTGGATTTCGAAACAAAAAAGGGAGGGGTGCAACACGAGGACTTCCCAGGGGGTCACCCATCCTAGTACTACTCTCGCCCAAGCACGCTTAACTTCGGAGTTCTGATGGGATCCGGTGCATTAGTGCTGGTATGATCGCACCCGCCATGTTCCTTTCGCTTTATTCTTTTAAACTGCCCCGTCCTGTGAAGCAGTGTGGCTTTTCTGGACCCGAATTCATTTTAAGCGTCAATTCAAGAATTTCCCCTCATCCTTTTATTTATTTACTTTTACATTTTTTTCTTGTTGATTTGCACCATTTTTTTTCCCTCGTCGCGCAACTCTCAATTATCCTGAAATTGATCCTTCACGCTTGCGCTTATACATTTGCGCCGACAACTTTGACCGACGATCCGGGCTTCGATCCAGCCGTACCGTTCCTGACTTGTCTCGCGCCTTCAGATCCGCCTTCATGCTTCGATGAGAAGCAAAATATAAAGCAATCGTTCCGACGGAGCTAAATTACTACAGCATAAAGAACGAAGGGAAAATTTGGATTTCGAAACAAAAAAGGGAGGGGTGCAACACGAGGATTTCCCAGGGGGTCACCTAGGGGTGTCAACGGGCCGGGTCCGAGCCGGAATTCATTATTCCGGACCCGGACCCGGAGCCGACCCGTTTACCCGACGGGTCTTTTATTCGGTGTTCCGGATCCGGACCCGGCGAGTCTCGGATCCGGGTCGGGTCTACCCGAACAAATTTGCCAAAATTTATAATTTCTAACAAAAAAGAGAAAAAGATATATTTGTAAACAAATTTCTAGCTAATGCAAAGAAAAAACCAAATAAGAAAATAAATCAAATTGATTTTACTCAAATACATCATCCTAATCAAATTATATTGATAATATATATTTTTTATAAATTATTAAATCATTTATATCCGGATCCGGGTCTAATACGGGTCGGAATACTATATTCCGTATCCGACCCGTTTTTTTGTTTGAAAAAACGGATCCGGATCCGGATAACGGAATTAAATCCCTACCCATACCCGCAAAAATTTCAGGGATCCGATCCGGATCCGGGTGTAGACCCGACCCGTTGACCGGCCTAGTGTCACCCATCCTAGTACTACTGTCGCCCAAGCACGCTTAACTTCGAAGTTCTGATGGGATCCGGTGCATTAGTGCTGGTATGATCACACCCGCCATGTTCCTTTCGCTTTATTCTTTTAAACTGCCACGTCCTGTGAAGCAGTTTGGCTTTTCTGGACCCGAATTCATTCTAAGCGTCAATTCATGAATTTCCTCTCATCCTTTTATTTATTTATTTTTATATTTTTTTCTTGTTGCTTTGCACCTTTTTTTTCCCTCGTCGCACAACTCTCAATTATCCTGAAATTGATCCTTCACGCTTGCGCTTATGCATTTGCGCCGACAACATTGACCGACGATCCGGGCTTCGATTCAGCCGTACCGTTCCTGACTTGTCTCGCGCCTTCAGATCCGCCTTCATGCTTCGATGAGAAGCAAAATATAAAACAATCGTTCCGACGGAGCTAAATTACTACAGCATAAAGAACGAAGGGAAAATTTGGATTTCGAAACAAAAAAGGGAGGGGTGCAACACGAGGATTTCCCAGGGGGTCACCTAGGGGTGTCAACGGGCCGGGTCCGGGCCGGAATTCTTTATTCCGGACCCGGACCCGGATCCGACCCGTTTACCCGACGGGTCTTTTATTCGGTGTTCCGGATCCGGACCCGGCGAGTCTCGGATCCGGGTCGGGTCTACCCGAACAAATTTGCCAAAATTTATAATTTCTAACAAAAAAGAGAAAAAGATATATTTGTAAACTAATTTCTAGCTAATGCAAAGAAAAAACCAAATAAGAAAATAAATCAAATTGATTTTACTCAAATACATCATCCTAATCAAATTATATTGATAATATATATTTTTTATAAATTATTAAATCATTTATATCCGGATCCGGGTCTAGTACGGGTCGGAATACTATATTCCGTATCCGACCCGTTTTTTTGTTTGAAAAAACGGATCCGGATCCGGATAACGGAATTAAATCCCTACCCATACCAGCAAAAATTTCAGGGATCCGATCCGGATCCGGGTGTAGACCCGACCCGTTGACCGGCCTAGGGTCACCCATCCTAGTACTACTGTCGCCCAAGCACGCTTAACTTCGAAGTTCTGATGGGATCCGGTGCATTAGTGCTGGTATGATCGCACCCGCCATGTTCCTTTCGCTTTATTCTTTTAAACTGCCACGTCCTGTGAAGCAGTTTGGCTTTTCTGGACCCGAATTCATTCTAAGCGTCAATTCATGAATTTCCTCTCATCCTTTTATTTATTTACTTTTATATTTTTTTCTTGTTGCTTTGCACCTTTTTTTTCCCTCGTCGCACAACTCTCAATTATCCTGAAATTGATCCTTCACGCTTGCGCTTATACATTTGCGCCGACAACTTTGACCGACGATCCGGGCTTCGATCCAGCCGTACCGTTCCTGACTTGTCTCGCGCCTTCAGATCCGCCTTCATGCTTCGATGAGAAGCAAAATATCAAGCAATCGTTCCGACGGAGCTAAATTACTACAGCATAAAGAACGAAGGGGAAATTTGGATTTCGAAACAAAAAAGGGAGGGGTGCAACACGAGGACTTCCCAGGGGGTCACCCATCCTAGTACTACTCTCGCCCAAGCACGCTTAACTTCGGAGTTCTGATGGGATCCGGTGCATTAGTGCTGGTATGATCGCACCCGCCATGTTCCTTTCGCTTTATTCTTTTAAACTGCCCCGTCCTGTGAAGCAGTGTGGCTTTTCTGGACCCGAATTCATTTTAAGCGTCAATTCAAGAATTTCCCCTCATCCTTTTATTTATTTACTTTTACATTTTTTTCTTGTTGATTTGCACCATTTTTTTTTCCCTCGTCGCGCAACTCTCAATTATCCTGAAATTGATCCTTCACGCTTGCGCTTATACATTTGCGCCGACAACTTTGACCGACGATCCGGGCTTCGATCCAGCCGTACCGTTCCTGACTTGTCTCGCGCCTTCAGATCCGCCTTCATGCTTCGATGAGAAGCAAAATATAAAGCAATCGTTCCGACGGAGCTAAATTACTACAGCATAAAGAACGAAGGGAAAATTTGGATTTCGAAACAAAAAAGGGAGGGGTGCAACACGAGGATTTCCCAGGGGGTCACCTAGGGGTGTCAACGGGCCGGGTCCGGGCCGGAATTCATTATTCCGGACCCGGACCCGGAGCCGACCCGTTTACCCGACGGGTCTTTTATTCGGTGTTCCGGATCCGGACCCGGCGAGTCTCGGATTCGGGTCGGGTCTACCCGAACAAATTTGCCAAAATTTATAATTTCTAACAAAAAAGAGAAAAAGATATATTTGTAAACTAATTTCTAACTAATGCAAAGAAAAAACCAAATAAGAAAATAAATCAAATTGATTTTATTCAAATACATCATCCTAATCAAATTATATTGATAATATATATTTTTTATAAATTATTAAATCATTTATATCCGGATCCGGGTCTAATACGGGTCGGAATACTATATTCCGTATCCGACCCGTTTTTTTGTTTGAAAAAACGGATCCGGATCCGGATAACGGAATTAAATCCCTACCCATACCCGCAAAAATTTCAGGGATCCGATCCGGATCCGGGTGTAGACCCGACCCGTTGACCGGCCTAGGGTCACCCATCCTAGTACTACTGTCGCCCAAGCACGCTTAACTTCGAAGTTCTGATGGGATCCGGTGCATTAGTGCTGGTATGATCGCACCCGCCATGTTCCTTTCGCTTTATTCTTTTAAACTGCCACGTCCTGTGAAGCAGTTTGGCTTTTCTGGACCCGAATTCATTCTAAGCGTCAATTCATGAATTTCCTCTCATCCTTTTATTTATTTACTTTTATATTTTTTTCTTGTTGCTTTGCACCTTTTTTTTCCCTCGTCGCACAACTCTCAATTATCCTGAAATTGATCCTTCACGCTTGCGCTTATACATTTGCGCCGACAACTTTGACCGACGATCCGGGCTTCGATCCAGCCGTACCGTTCCTGACTTGTCTCGCGCCTTCAGATCCGCCTTCATGCTTCGATGAGAAGCAAAATATCAAGCAATCGTTCCGACGGAGCTAAATTACTACAGCATAAAGAACGAAGGGGAAATTTGGATTTCGAAACAAAAAAGGGAGGGGTGCAACACGAGGACTTCCCAGGGGGTCACCCATCCTAGTACTACTCTCGCCCAAGCACGCTTAACTTCGGAGTTCTGATGGGATCCGGTGCATTAGTGCTGGTATGATCGCACCCGCCATGTTCCTTTCGCTTTATTCTTTTAAACTGCCCCGTCCTGTGAAGCAGTGTGGCTTTTCTGGACCCGAATTCATTTTAAGCGTCAATTCAAGAATTTCCCCTCATCCTTTTATTTATTTACTTTTACATTTTTTTCTTGTTGATTTGCACCATTTTTTTTTCCCTCGTCGCGCAACTCTCAATTATCCTGAAATTGATCCTTCACGCTTGCGCTTATACATTTGCGCCGACAACTTTGACCGACGATCCGGGCTTCGATCCAGCCGTACCGTTCCTGACTTGTCTCGCGCCTTCAGATCCGCCTTCATGCTTCGATGAGAAGCAAAATATAAAGCAATCGTTCCGACGGAGCTAAATTACTACAGCATAAAGAACGAAGGGAAAATTTGGATTTCGAAACAAAAAAGGGAGGGGTGCAACACGAGGATTTCCCAGGGGGTCACCTAGGGGTGTCAACGGGCCGGGTCCGGGCCGGAATTCATTATTCCGGACCCGGACCCGGAGCCGACCCGTTTACCCGACGGGTCTTTTATTCGGTGTTCCGGATCCGGACCCGGCGAGTCTCGGATTCGGGTCGGGTCTACCCGAACAAATTTGCCAAAATTTATAATTTCTAACAAAAAAGAGAAAAAGATATATTTGTAAACTAATTTCTAGCTAATGCAAAGAAAAAACCAAATAAGAAAATAAATCAAATTGATTTTACTCAAATACATCATCCTAATCAAATTATATTGATAATATATATTTTTTATAAATTATTAAATCATTTATATCCGGATCCGGGTCTAATACGGGTCGGAATACTATATTCCGTATCCGACCCGTTTTTTTGTTTGAAAAAACGGATCCGGATCCGGATAACGGAATTAAATCCCTACCCATACCCGCAAAAATTTCAGGGATCCGATCCGGATCCGGGTGTAGACCCGACCCGTTGACCGGCCTAGGGTCACCCATCCTAGTACTACTGTCGCCCAAGCACGCTTAACTTCGAAGTTCTGATGGGATCCGGTGCATTAGTGCTGGTATGATCACACCCGCCATGTTCCTTTCGCTTTATTCTTTTAAACTGCCCCGTCCTGTGAAGCAGTGTGGCTTTTCTGGACCCGAATTCATTTTAAGCGTCAATTCAAGAATTTCCCCTCATCCTTTTATTTATTTACTTTTACATTTTTTTCTTGTTGATTTGCACCATTTTTTTTCCCTCGTCGCGCAACTCTCAATTATCCTGAAATTGATCCTTCACGCTTGCACTTATACATTTGCGCCGACAACTTTGACCGACGATCCGGGCTTCGATCCAGCCGTACCGTTCCTGACTTGTCTCGCGCCTTCAGATCCGCCTTCATGCTTCGATGAGAAGCAAAATATAAAGCAATCGTTCCGACGGAGCTAAATTACTACAGCATAAAGAACGAAGGGGAAATTTGGATTTCGAAACAAAAAAGGGAGGGGTGCAACACGAGGATTTCCCAGGGGGTCACCTAGGGGTGTCAACGGGCCGGGTCCGGGCCGGAATTCATTATTCCGGACCCGGACCCGGATCCGACCCGTTTACCCGACGGGTCTTTTATTCTGTGTTCCGGATCCGGACCCGGCGAGTCTCGGATCCGGGTCGGGTCTACCCGAACAAATTTGCCAAAATTTATAATTTCTAACAAAAAAGAGAAAAAAATATATTTGTAAACTAATTTCTAACTAATGCAAAGAAAAAACCAAATAAGAAAATAAATCAAATTGATTTTACTCAAATACATCATCCTAATCAAATTATATTGATAATATATATTTTTTATAAATTATTAAATCATTTATATCCGGATCCGGGTCTAATACGGGTCGGAATACTATATTCCGTATCCGACCCATTTTTTTGTTTGAAAAAACGGATCCGGATCCGGATAACGGAATTAAATCCCTACCCATACCAGCAAAAATTTCAGGGATCCGATCCGGATCCGGGTGTAGACCCGACCCGTTGACCGGCCTAGGGTCACCCATCCTAGTACTACTGTCGCCCAAGCACGCTTAACTTCGAAGTTCTGATGGGATCCGGTGCATTAGTGCTGGTATGATCGCACCCGCCATGTTCCTTTCGCTTTATTCTTTTAAACTGCCACGTCCTGTGAAGCAGTTTGGCTTTTCTGGACCCGAATTCATTCTAAGCGTCAATTCATGAATTTCCTCTCATCCTTTTATTTATTTACTTTTATATTTTTTTCTTGTTGCTTTGCACCTTTTTTTTCCCTCGTCGCACAACTCTCAATTATCCTGAAATTGATCCTTCACGCTTGCGCTTATACATTTGCGCCGACAACTTTGACCGACGATCCGGGCTTCGATCCAGCCGTACCGTTCCTGACTTGTCTCGCGCCTTCAGATCCGCCTTCATGCTTCGATGAGAAGCAAAATATCAAGCAATCGTTCCGACGGAGCTAAATTACTACAGCATAAAGAACGAAGGGGAAATTTGGATTTCGAAACAAAAAAGGGAGGGGTGCAACACGAGGAATTCCCAGGGGGTCACCCATCCTAGTACTACTCTCGCCCAAGCACGCTTAACTTCGGAGTTCTGATGGGATCCGGTGCATTAGTGCTGGTATGATCGCACCCGCCATGTTCCTTTCGCTTTATTCTTTTAAACTGCCCCGTCCTGTGAAGCAGTGTGGCTTTTCTGGACCCGAATTCATTTTAAGCGTCAATTCAAGAATTTCCCCTCATCCTTTTATTTATTTACTTTTACATTTTTTTCTTGTTGATTTGCACCATTTTTTTTTCCCTCGTCGCGCAACTCTCAATTATCCTGAAATTGATCCTTCACGCTTGCGCTTATACATTTGCGCCGACAACTTTGACCGACGATCCGGGCTTCGATCCAGCCGTACCGTTCCTGACTTGTCTCGCGCCTTCAGATCCGCCTTCATGCTTCGATGAGAAGCAAAATATAAAGCAATCGTTCCGACGGAGCTAAATTACTACAGCATAAAGAACGAAGGGAAAATTTGGATTTCGAAACAAAAAAGGGAGGGGTGCAACACGAGGATTTCCCAGGGGGTCACCTAGGGGTGTCAACGGGCCGGGTCCGGGCCGGAATTCATTATTCCGGACCCGGACCCGGAGCCGACCCGTTTACCCGACGGGTCTTTTATTCGGTGTTCCGGATCCGGACCCGGCGAGTCTCGGATTCGGGTCGGGTCTACCCGAACAAATTTGCCAAAATTTATAATTTCTAACAAAAAAGAGAAAAAGATATATTTGTAAACTAATTTCTAGCTAATGCAAAGAAAAAACCAAATAAGAAAATAAATCAAATTGATTTTACTCAAATACATCATCCTAATCAAATTATATTGATAATATATATTTTTTATAAATTATTAAATCATTTATATCCGGATCCGGGTCTAATACGGGTCGGAATACTATATTCCGTATCCGACCCGTTTTTTTGTTTGAAAAAACGGATCCGGATCCGGATAACGGAATTAAATCCCTACCCATACCCGCAAAAATTTCAGGGATCCGATCCGGATCCGGGTGTAGACCCGACCCGTTGACCGGCCTAGGGTCACCCATCCTAGTACTACTGTCGCCCAAGCACGCTTAACTTCGAAGTTCTGATGGGATCCGGTGCATTAGTGCTGGTATGATCACACCCGCCATGTTCCTTTCGCTTTATTCTTTTAAACTGCCCCGTCCTGTGAAGCAGTGTGGCTTTTCTGGACCCGAATTCATTTTAAGCGTCAATTCAAGAATTTCCCCTCATCCTTTTATTTATTTACTTTTACATTTTTTTCTTGTTGATTTGCACCATTTTTTTTCCCTCGTCGCGCAACTCTCAATTATCCTGAAATTGATCCTTCACGCTTGCACTTATACATTTGCGCCGACAACTTTGACCGACGATCCGGGCTTCGATCCAGCCGTACCGTTCCTGACTTGTCTCGCGCCTTCAGATCCGCCTTCATGCTTCGATGAGAAGCAAAATATAAAGCAATCGTTCCGACGGAGCTAAATTACTACAGCATAAAGAACGAAGGGGAAATTTGGATTTCGAAACAAAAAAGGGAGGGGTGCAACACGAGGATTTCCCAGGGGGTCACCTAGGGGTGTCAACGGGCCGGGTCCGGGCCGGAATTCATTATTCCGGACCCGGACCCGGATCCGACCCGTTTACCCGACGGGTCTTTTATTCTGTGTTCCGGATCCGGACCCGGCGAGTCTCGGATCCGGGTCGGGTCTACCCGAACAAATTTGCCAAAATTTATAATTTCTAACAAAAAAGAGAAAAAAATATATTTGTAAACTAATTTCTAACTAATGCAAAGAAAAAACCAAATAAGAAAATAAATCAAATTGATTTTACTCAAATACATCATCCTAATCAAATTATATTGATAATATATATTTTTTATAAATTATTAAATCATTTATATCCGGATCCGGGTCTAATACGGGTCGGAATACTATATTCCGTATCCGACCCGTTTTTTTGTTTGAAAAAACGGATCCGGATCCGGATAACGGAATTAAATCCCTACCCATACCCGAAAAAATTTCAGCGATCCGATCCGGATCCGGGTCTAGACCCGACCCGTTGACAGGCCTAGGGTCACCCATCCTAGTACTACTGTCGCCCAAGCACGCTTAACTTCGGAGTTCTGATGGGATCCGGTGCATTAGTGCTGGTATGATCGCACCCGCCATGTTCCTTTCGCTTTATTCTTTTAAACTGCCACGTCCTGTGAAGCAGTTTGGCTTTTCTGGACCCGAATTCATTCTAAGCGTCAATTCATGAATTTCCTCTCATCCTTTTATTTATTTACTTTTATATTTTTTTCTTGTTGCTTTGCACCTTTTTTTTCCCTCGTCGCACAACTCTCAATTATCCTGAAATTGATCCTTCACGCTTGCGCTTATACATTTGCGCCGACAACTTTGACCGACGATCCGGGCTTCGATCCAGCCGTACCGTTCCTGACTTGTCTCGCGCCTTCAGATCCGCCTTCATGCTTCGATGAGAAGCAAAATATCAAGCAATCGTTCCGACGGAGCTAAATTACTACAGCATAAAGAACGAAGGGGAAATTTGGATTTCGAAACAAAAAAGGGAGGGGTGCAACACGAGGACTTCCCAGGGGGTCACCCATCCTAGTACTACTGTCGCCCAAGCACGCTTAACTTCGAAGTTCTGATGGGATCCGGTGCATTAGTGCTGGTATGATCGCACCCGCCATGTTCCTTTCGCTTTATTCTTTTAAACTGCCACGTCCTGTGAAGCAGTTTGGCTTTTCTGGACCCGAATTCATTCTAAGCGTCAATTCATGAATTTCCTCTCATCCTTTTATTTATTTACTTTTATATTTTTTTCTTGTTGCTTTGCACCTTTTTTTTCCCTCGTCGCACAACTCTCAATTATCCTGAAATTGATCCTTCACGCTTGCGCTTATACATTTGCGCCGACAACTTTGACCGACGATCCGGGCTTCGATCCAGCCGTACCGTTCCTGACTTGTCTCGCGCCTTCAGATCCGCCTTCATGCTTCGATGAGAAGCAAAATATCAAGCAATCGTTCCGACGGAGCTAAATTACTACAGCATAAAGAACGAAGGGGAAATTTGGATTTCGAAACAAAAAAGGGAGGGGTGCAACACGAGGACTTCCCAGGGGGTCACCCATCCTAGTACTACTCTCGCCCAAGCACGCTTAACTTCGGAGTTCTGATGGGATCCGGTGCATTAGTGCTGGTATGATCGCACCCGCCATGTTCCTTTCGCTTTATTCTTTTAAACTGCCCCGTCCTGTGAAGCAGTGTGGCTTTTCTGGACCCGAA
This sequence comes from Coffea arabica, assembly GCF_036785885.1. Taxonomy (NCBI): domain Eukaryota; kingdom Viridiplantae; phylum Streptophyta; class Magnoliopsida; order Gentianales; family Rubiaceae; genus Coffea; species Coffea arabica. Next base: position 21,542,370 of record NC_092330.1, read on the forward strand.
TTCATTTTAAGCGTCAATTCAAGAATTTCCCCTCATCCTTTTATTTATTTACTTTTACATTTTTTTCTTGTTGATTTGCACCATTTTTTTTCCCTCGTCGCGCAACTCTCAATTATCCTGAAATTGATCCTTCACGCTTGCGCTTATACATTTGCGCCGACAACTTTGACCGACGATCCGGGCTTCGATCCAGCCGTACCGTTCCTGACTTGTCTCGCGCCTTCAGATCCGCCTTCATGCTTCGATGAGAAGCAAAATATAAAGCAATCGTTCCGACGGAGCTAAATTACTACAGCATAAAGAACGAAGGGAAAATTTGGATTTCGAAACAAAAAAGGGAGGGGTGCAACACGAGGATTTCCCAGGGGGTCACCTAGGGGTGTCAACGGGCCGGGTCCGGGCCGGAATTCATTATTCCGGACCCGGACCCGGAGCCGACCCGTTTACCCGACGGGTCTTTTATTCGGTGTTCCGGATCCGGACCCGGCGAGTCTCGGATCCGGGTCGGGTCTACCCGAACAAATTTGCCAAAATTTATAATTTCTAACAAAAAAGAGAAAAAGATATATTTGTAAACAAATTTCTAGCTAATGCAAAGAAAAAACCAAATAAGAAAATAAATCAAATTGATTTTACTCAAATACATCATCCTAATCAAATTATATTGATAATATATATTTTTTATAAATTATTAAATCATTTATATCCGGATCCGGGTCTAATACGGGTCGGAATACTATATTCCGTATCCGACCCGTTTTTTTGTTTGAAAAAACGGATCCGGATCCGGATAACGGAATTAAATCCCTACCCATACCCGCAAAAATTTCAGGGATCCGATCCGGATCCGGGTGTAGACCCGACCCGTTGACCGGCCTAGGGTCACCCATCCTAGTACTACTGTCGCCCAAGCACGCTTAACTTCGAAGTTCTGATGGGATCCGGTGCATTAGTGCTGGTATGATCACACCCGCCATGTTCCTTTCGCTTTATTCTTTTAAACTGCCACGTCCTGTGAAGCAGTTTGGCTTTTCTGGACCCGAATTCATTCTAAGCGTCAATTCATGAATTTCCTCTCATCCTTTTATTTATTTATTTTTATATTTTTTTCTTGTTGCTTTGCACCTTTTTTTTCCCTCGTCGCACAACTCTCAATTATCCTGAAATTGATCCTTCACGCTTGCGCTTATGCATTTGCGCCGACAACATTGACCGACGATCCGGGCTTCGATTCAGCCGTACCGTTCCTGACTTGTCTCGCGCCTTCAGATCCGCCTTCATGCTTCGATGAGAAGCAAAATATAAAACAATCGTTCCGACGGAGCTAAATTACTACAGCATAAAGAACGAAGGGAAAATTTGGATTTCGAAACAAAAAAGGGAGGGGTGCAACACGAGGATTTCCCAGGGGGTCACCTAGGGGTGTCAACGGGCCGGGTCCGGGCCGGAATTCTTTATTCCGGACCCGGACCCGGATCCGACCCGTTTACCCGACGGGTCTTTTATTCGGTGTTCCGGATCCGGACCCGGCGAGTCTCGGATCCGGGTCGGGTCTACCCGAACAAATTTGCCAAAATTTATAATTTCTAACAAAAAAGAGAAAAAGATATATTTGTAAACTAATTTCTAGCTAATGCAAAGAAAAAACCAAATAAGAAAATAAATCAAATTGATTTTACTCAAATACATCATCCTAATCAAATTATATTGATAATATATATTTTTTATAAATTATTAAATCATTTATATCCGGATCCGGGTCTAGTACGGGTCGGAATACTATATTCCGTATCCGACCCGTTTTTTTGTTTGAAAAAACGGATCCGGATCCGGATAACGGAATTAAATCCCTACCCATACCAGCAAAAATTTCAGGGATCCGATCCGGATCCGGGTGTAGACCCGACCCGTTGACCGGCCTAGGGTCACCCATCCTAGTACTACTGTCGCCCAAGCACGCTTAACTTCGAAGTTCTGATGGGATCCGGTGCATTAGTGCTGGTATGATCGCACCCGCCATGTTCCTTTCGCTTTATTCTTTTAAACTGCCACGTCCTGTGAAGCAGTTTGGCTTTTCTGGACCCGAATTCATTCTAAGCGTCAATTCATGAATTTCCTCTCATCCTTTTATTTATTTACTTTTATATTTTTTTCTTGTTGCTTTGCACCTTTTTTTTCCCTCGTCGCACAACTCTCAATTATCCTGAAATTGATCCTTCACGCTTGCGCTTATACATTTGCGCCGACAACTTTGACCGACGATCCGGGCTTCGATCCAGCCGTACCGTTCCTGACTTGTCTCGCGCCTTCAGATCCGCCTTCATGCTTCGATAAGAAGCAAAATATAAAGCAATCGTTCCGACGGAGCTAAATTACTACAGCATAAAGAACGAAGGGGAAATTTGGATTTCGAAACAAAAAAGGGAGGGGTGCAACACGAGGACTTCCCAGGGGGTCACCCATCCTAGTACTACTGTCGCCCAAGCACGCTTAACTTCGAAGTTCTGATGGGATCCGGTGCATTAGTGCTGGTATGATCGCACCCACCATGTTCCTTTCGCTTTATTCTTTTAAACTGCCCCGTCCTGTGAAGCAGTGTGGCTTTTCTGGACCCGAATTCATTTTAAGCGTCAATTCAAGAATTTCCCCTCATCCTTTTATTTATTTACTTTTACATTTTTTTCTTGTTGATTTGCACCATTTTTTTTTCCCTCGTCGCGCAACTCTCAATTATCCTGAAATTGATCCTTCACGCTTGCACTTATACATTTGCGCCGACAACTTTGACCGACGATCCGGGCTTCGATCCAGCCGTACCGTTCCTGACTTGTCTCGCGCCTTCAGATCCGCCTTCATGCTTCGATGAGAAGCAAAATATAAAGCAATCGTTCCGACGGAGCTAAATTACTACAGCATAAAGAACGAAGGGGAAATTTGGATTTCGAAACAAAAAAGGGAGGGGTGCAACACGAGGATTTCCCAGGGGGTCACCTAGGGGTGTCAACGGGCCGGGTCCGGGCCGGAATTCATTATTCCGGACCCGGACCCGGATCCGACCCGTTTACCCGACGGGTCTTTTATTCTGTGTTCCGGATCCGGACCCGGCGAGTCTCGGATCCGGGTCGGGTCTACCCGAACAAATTTGCCAAAATTTATAATTTCTAACAAAAAAGAGAAAAAAATATATTTGTAAACTAATTTCTAACTAATGCAAAGAAAAAACCAAATAAGAAAATAAATCAAATTGATTTTACTCAAATACATCATCCTAATCAAATTATATTGATAATATATATTTTTTATAAATTATTAAATCATTTATATCCGGATCCGGGTCTAATACGGGTCGGAATACTATATTCCGTATCCGACCCGTTTTTTTGTTTGAAAAAACGGATCCGGATCCGGATAACGGAATTAAATCCCTACGCATACCCGAAAAAATTTCAGCGATCCGATCCGGATCCGGGTCTAGACCCGACCCGTTGACAGGCCTAGGGTCACCCATCCTAGTACTACTGTCGCCCAAGCACGCTTAACTTCGGAGTTCTGATGGGATCCGGTGCATTAGTGCTGGTATGATCGCACCCGCCATGTTCCTTTCGCTTTATTCTTTTAAACTGCCACGTCCTGTGAAGCAGTTTGGCTTTTCTGGACCCGAATTCATTCTAAGCGTCAATTCATGAATTTCCTCTCATCCTTTTATTTATTTACTTTTATATTTTTTTCTTGTTGCTTTGCACCTTTTTTTTCCCTCGTCGCACAACTCTCAATTATCCTGAAATTGATCCTTCACGCTTGCGCTTATACATTTGCGCCGACAACTTTGACCGACGATCCGGGCTTCGATCCAGCCGTACCGTTCCTGACTTGTCTCGCGCCTTCAGATCCGCCTTCATGCTTCGATGAGAAGCAAAATATAAAGCAATCGTTCCGACGGAGCTAAATTACTACAGCATAAAGAACGAAGGGGAAATTTGGATTTCGAAACAAAAAAGGGAGGGGTGCAACACGAGGATTTCCCAGGGGGTCACCTAGGGGTGTCAACGGGCCGGGTCCGGGCCGGAATTCATTATTCCGGACCCGGACCCGGATCCGACCCGTTTACCCGACGGGTCTTTTATTCTGTGTTCCGGATCCGGACCCGGCGAGTCTCGGATCCGGGTCGGGTCTACCCGAACAAATTTGCCAAAATTTATAATTTCTAACAAAAAAGAGAAAAAAATATATTTGTAAACTAATTTCTAACTAATGCAAAGAAAAAACCAAATAAGAAAATAAATCAAATTGATTTTACTCAAATACATCATCCTAATCAAATTATATTGATAATATATATTTTTTATAAATTATTAAATCATTTATATCCGGATCCGGGTCTAATACGGGTCGGAATACTATATTCCGTATCCGACCCATTTTTTTGTTTGAAAAAACGGATCCGGATCCGGATAACGGAATTAAATCCCTACCCATACCCGAAAAAATTTCAGCGATCCGATCCGGATCCGGGTCTAGACCCGACCCGTTGACAGGCCTAGGGTCACCCATCCTAGTACTACTGTCGCCCAAGCACGCTTAACTTCGGAGTTCTGATGGGATTCGGTGCATTAGTGCTGGTATGATCGCACCCGCCATGTTCCTTTCGCTTTATTCTTTTAAACTGCCACGTCCTGTGAAGCAGTTTGGCTTTTCTGGACCCGAATTCATTCTAAGCGTCAATTCATGAATTTCCTCTCATCCTTTTATTTATTTACTTTTATATTTTTTTCTTGTTGCTTTGCACCTTTTTTTTCCCTCGTCGCACAACTCTCAATTATCCTGAAATTGATCCTTCACGCTTGCGCTTATACATTTGCGCCGACAACTTTGACCGACGATCCGGGCTTCGATCCAGCCGTACCGTTCCTGACTTGTCTCGCGCCTTCAGATCCGCCTTCATGCTTCGATAAGAAGCAAAATATAAAGCAATCGTTCCGACGGAGCTAAATTACTACAGCATAAAGAACGAAGGGGAAATTTGGATTTCGAAACAAAAAAGGGAGGGGTGCAACACGAGGACTTCCCAGGGGGTCACCCATCCTAGTACTACTCTCGCCCAAGCACGCTTAACTTCGGAGTTCTGATGGGATCCGGTGCATTAGTGCTGGTATGATCGCACCCACCATGTTCCTTTCGCTTTATTCTTTTAAACTGCCCCGTCCTGTGAAGCAGTGTGGCTTTTCTGGACCCGAATTCATTTTAAGCGTCAATTCAAGAATTTCCCCTCATCCTTTTATTTATTTACTTTTACATTTTTTTCTTGTTGATTTGCACCATTTTTTTTCCCTCGTCGCGCAACTCTCAATTATCCTGAAATTGATCCTTCACGCTTGCACTTATACATTTGCGCCGACAACTTTGACCGACGATCCGGGCTTCGATCCAGCCGTACCGTTCCTGACTTGTCTCGCGCCTTCAGATCCGCCTTCATGCTTCGATGAGAAGCAAAATATAAAGCAATCGTTCCGACGGAGCTAAATTACTACAGCATAAAGAACGAAGGGGAAATTTGGATTTCGAAACAAAAAAGGGAGGGGTGCAACACGAGGATTTCCCAGGCGGTCACCTAGGGGTGTCAACGGGCCGGGTCCGGGCCGGAATTCATTATTCCGGACCCGGACCCGGATCCGACCCGTTTACCCGACGGGTCTTTTATTCTGTGTTCCGGATCCGGACCCGGCGAATCTCGGATCCGGGTCGGGTCTACCCGAACAAATTTGCCAAAATTTATAATTTCTAACAAAAAAGAGAAAAAAATATATTTGTAAACTAATTTCTAACTAATGCAAAGAAAAAACCAAATAAGAAAATAAATCAAATTGATTTTACTCAAATACATCATCCTAATCAAATTATATTGATAATATATATTTTTTATAAATTATTAAATCATTTATATCCGGATCCGGGTCTAGTACGGGTCGGAATACTATATTCCGTATCCGACCCGTTTTTTTGTTTGAAAAAACGGATCCGGATCCGGATAACGGAATTAAATCCCTACCCATACCCGCAAAAATTTCAGGGATCCGATCCGGATCCGGGTGTAGACCCGACCCGTTGACCGGCCTAGGGTCACCCATCCTAGTACTACTGTCGCCCAAGCACGCTTAACTTCGGAGTTCTGATGGGATCCGGTGCATTAGTGCTGGTATGATCGCACCCGCCATGTTCCTTTCGCTTTATTCTTTTAAACTGCCACGTCCTGTGAAGCAGTGTGGCTTTTCTGGACCCGAATTCATTTTAAGCGTCAATTCAAGAATTTCCCCTCATCCTTTTATTTATTTACTTTTACATTTTTTTCTTGTTGATTTGCACCATTTTTTTTTCCCTCGTCGCGCAACTCTCAATTATCCTGAAATTGATCCTTCACGCTTGCGCTTATACATTTGCGCCGACAACTTTGACCGACGATCCGGGCTTCGATCCAGCCGTACCGTTCCTGACTTGTCTCGCGCCTTCAGATCCGCCTTCATGCTTCGATGAGAAGCAAAATATAAAGCAATCGTTCCGACGGAGCTAAATTACTACAGCATAAAGAACGAAGGGGAAATTTGGATTTCGAAACAAAAAAGGGAGGGGTGCAACACGAGGATTTCCCAGGGGGTCACCTAGGGGTGTCAACGGGCCGGGTCCGGGCCGGAATTCATTATTCCGGACCCGGACCCGGATCCGACCCGTTTACCCGACGGGTCTTTTATTCTGTGTTCCGGATCCGGACCCGGCGAGTCTCGGATCCGGGTCGGGTCTACCCGAACAAATTTGCCAAAATTTATAATTTCTAACAAAAAAGAGAAAAAAATATATTTGTAAACTAATTTCTAACTAATGCAAAGAAAAAACCAAATAAGAAAATAAATCAAATTGATTTTACTCAAATACATCATCCTAATCAAATTATATTGATAATATATATTTTTTATAAATTATTAAATCATTTATATCCGGATCCGGGTCTAATACGGGTCGGAATACTATATTCCGTATCCGACCCATTTTTTTGTTTGAAAAAACGGATCCGGATCCGGATAACGGAATTAAATCCCTACCCATACCCGAAAAAATTTCAGCGATCCGATCCGGATCCGGGTCTAGACCCGACCCGTTGACAGGCCTAGGGTCACCCATCCTAGTACTACTGTCGCCCAAGCACGCTTAACTTCGGAGTTCTGATGGGATTCGGTGCATTAGTGCTGGTATGATCGCACCCGCCATGTTCCTTTCGCTTTATTCTTTTAAACTGCCACGTCCTGTGAAGCAGTTTGGCTTTTCTGGACCCGAATTCATTCTAAGCGTCAATTCATGAATTTCCTCTCATCCTTTTATTTATTTACTTTTATATTTTTTTCTTGTTGCTTTGCACCTTTTTTTTCCCTCGTCGCACAACTCTCAATTATCCTGAAATTGATCCTTCACGCTTGCGCTTATACATTTGCGCCGACAACTTTGACCGACGATCCGGGCTTCGATCCAGCCGTACCGTTCCTGACTTGTCTCGCGCCTTCAGATCCGCCTTCATGCTTCGATAAGAAGCAAAATATAAAGCAATCGTTCCGACGGAGCTAAATTACTACAGCATAAAGAACGAAGGGGAAATTTGGATTTCGAAACAAAAAAGGGAGGGGTGCAACACGAGGACTTCCCAGGGGGTCACCCATCCTAGTACTACTCTCGCCCAAGCACGCTTAACTTCGGAGTTCTGATGGGATCCGGTGCATTAGTGCTGGTATGATCGCACCCACCATGTTCCTTTCGCTTTATTCTTTTAAACTGCCCCGTCCTGTGAAGCAGTGTGGCTTTTCTGGACCCGAATTCATTTTAAGCGTCAATTCAAGAATTTCCCCTCATCCTTTTATTTATTTACTTTTACATTTTTTTCTTGTTGATTTGCACCATTTTTTTTCCCTCGTCGCGCAACTCTCAATTATCCTGAAATTGATCCTTCACGCTTGCACTTATACATTTGCGCCGACAACTTTGACCGACGATCCGGGCTTCGATCCAGCCGTACCGTTCCTGACTTGTCTCGCGCCTTCAGATCCGCCTTCATGCTTCGATGAGAAGCAAAATATAAAGCAATCGTTCCGACGGAGCTAAATTACTACAGCATAAAGAACGAAGGGGAAATTTGGATTTCGAAACAAAAAAGGGAGGGGTGCAACACGAGGATTTCCCAGGCGGTCACCTAGGGGTGTCAACGGGCCGGGTCCGGGCCGGAATTCATTATTCCGGACCCGGACCCGGATCCGACCCGTTTACCCGACGGGTCTTTTATTCTGTGTTCCGGATCCGGACCCGGCGAATCTCGGATCCGGGTCGGGTCTACCCGAACAAATTTGCCAAAATTTATAATTTCTAACAAAAAAGAGAAAAAAATATATTTGTAAACTAATTTCTAACTAATGCAAAGAAAAAACCAAATAAGAAAATAAATCAAATTGATTTTACTCAAATACATCATCCTAATCAAATTATATTGATAATATATATTTTTTATAAATTATTAAATCATTTATATCCGGATCCGGGTCTAGTACGGGTCGGAATACTATATTCCGTATCCGACCCGTTTTTTTGTTTGAAAAAACGGATCCGGATCCGGATAACGGAATTAAATCCCTACCCATACCCGCAAAAATTTCAGGGATCCGATCCGGATCCGGGTGTAGACCCGACCCGTTGACCGGCCTAGGGTCACCCATCCTAGTACTACTGTCGCCCAAGCACGCTTAACTTCGGAGTTCTGATGGGATCCGGTGCATTAGTGCTGGTATGATCGCACCCGCCATGTTCCTTTCGCTTTATTCTTTTAAACTGCCACGTCCTGTGAAGCAGTGTGGCTTTTCTGGACCCGAATTCATTTTAAGCGTCAATTCAAGAATTTCCCCTCATCCTTTTATTTATTTACTTTTACATTTTTTTCTTGTTGATTTGCACCATTTTTTTTTCCCTCGTCGCGCAACTCTCAATTATCCTGAAATTGATCCTTCACGCTTGCACTTATACATTTGCGCCGACAACTTTGACCGACGATCCGGGCTTCGATCCAGCCGTACCGTTCCTGACTTGTCTCGCGCCTTCAGATCCGCCTTCATGCTTCGATGAGAAGCAAAATATAAAGCAATCGTTCCGACGGAGCTAAATTACTACAGCATAAAGAACGAAGGGGAAATTTGGATTTCGAAACAAAAAAGGGAGGGGTGCAACACGAGGATTTCCCAGGGGGTCACCTAGGGGTGTCAACGGGCCGGGTCCGGGCCGGAATTCATTATTCCGGACCCGGACCCGGATCCGACCCGTTTACCCGACGGGTCTTTTATTCTGTGTTCCGGATCCGGACCCGGCGAGTCTCGGATCCGGGTCGGGTCTACCCGAACAAATTTGCCAAAATTTATAATTTCTAACAAAAAAGAGAAAAAAATATATTTGTAAACTAATTTCTAACTAATGCAAAGAAAAAACCAAATAAGAAAATAAATCAAATTGATTTTACTCAAATACATCATCCTAATCAAATTATATTGATAATATATATTTTTTATAAATTATTAAATCATTTATATCCGGATCCGGGTCTAATACGGGTCGGAATACTATATTCCGTATCCGACCCATTTTTTTGTTTGAAAAAACGGATCCGGATCCGGATAACGGAATTAAATCCCTACCCATACCCGAAAAAATTTCAGCGATCCGATCCGGATCCGGGTCTAGACCCGACCCGTTGACAGGCCTAGGGTCACCCATCCTAGTACTACTGTCGCCCAAGCACGCTTAACTTCGGAGTTCTGATGGGATCCGGTGCATTAGTGCTGGTATGATCGCACCCGCCATGTTCCTTTCGCTTTATTCTTTTAAACTGCCACGTCCTGTGAAGCAGTTTGGCTTTTCTGGACCCGAATTCATTCTAAGCGTCAATTCATGAATTTCCTCTCATCCTTTTATTTATTTACTTTTATATTTTTTTCTTGTTGCTTTGCACCTTTTTTTTCCCTCGTCGCACAACTCTCAATTATCCTGAAATTGATCCTTCACGCTTGCGCTTATACATTTGCGCCGACAACTTTGACCGACGATCCGGGCTTCGATCCAGCCGTACCGTTCCTGACTTGTCTCGCGCCTTCAGATCCGCCTTCATGCTTCGATAAGAAGCAAAATATAAAGCAATCGTTCCGACGGAGCTAAATTACTACAGCATAAAGAACGAAGGGGAAATTTGGATTTCGAAACAAAAAAGGGAGGGGTGCAACACGAGGACTTCCCAGGGGGTCACCCATCCTAGTACTACTCTCGCCCAAGCACGCTTAACTTCGGAGTTCTGATGGGATCCGGTGCATTAGTGCTGGTATGATCACACCCACCATGTTCCTTTCGCTTTATTCTTTTAAACTGCCCCGTCCTGTGAAGCAGTGTGGCTTTTCTGGACCCGAATTCATTTTAAGCGTCAATTCAAGAATTTCCCCTCATCCTTTTATTTATTTACTTTTACATTTTTTTCTTGTTGATTTGCACCATTTTTTTTCCCTCGTCGCGCAACTCTCAATTATCCTGAAATTGATCCTTCACGCTTGCACTTATACATTTGCGCCGACAACTTTGACCGACGATCCGGGCTTCGATCCAGCCGTACCGTTCCTGACTTGTATCGCGCCTTCAGATCCGCCTTCATGCTTCGATGAGAAGCAAAATATAAAGCAATCGTTCCGACGGAGCTAAATTACTACAGCATAAAGAACGAAGGGGAAATTTGGATTTCGAAACAAAAAAGGGAGGGGTGCAACACGAGGATTTCCCAGGCGGTCACCTAGGGGTGTCAACGGGCCGGGTCCGGGCCGGAATTCATTATTCCGGACCCGGACCCGGAGCCGACCCGTTTACCCGACGGGTCTTTTATTCGGTGTTCCGGATCCGGACCCGGCGAGTCTCGGATCCGGGTCGGGTCTACCCGAACAAATTTGCCAAAATTTATAATTTCTAACAAAAAAGAGAAAAAGATATATTTGTAAACAAATTTCTAGCTAATGCAAAGAAAAAACCAAATAAGAAAATAAATCAAATTGATTTTACTCAAATACATCATCCTAATCAAATTATATTGATAATATATATTTTTTATAAATTATTAAATCATTTATATCCGGATCCGGGTCTAATACGGGTCGGAATACTATATTCCGTATCCGACCCGTTTTTTTGTTTGAAAAAACGGATCCGGATCCGGATAACGGAATTAAATCCCTACCCATACCCGCAAAAATTTCAGGGATCCGATCCGGATCCGGGTGTAGACCCGACCCGTTGACCGGCCTAGGGTCACCCATCCTAGTACTACTGTCGCCCAAGCACGCTTAACTTCGAAGTTCTGATGGGATCCGGTGCATTAGTGCTGGTATGATCACACCCGCCATGTTCCTTTCGCTTTATTCTTTTAAACTGCCACGTCCTGTGAAGCAGTGTGGCTTTTCTGGACCCGAATTCATTTTAAGCGTCAATTCAAGAATTTCCCCTCATCCTTTTATTTATTTACTTTTACATTTTTTTCTTGTTGATTTGCACCATTTTTTTTTCCCTCGTCGCGCAACTCTCAATTATCCTGAAATTGATCCTTCACGCTTGCACTTATACATTTGCGCCGACAACTTTGACCGACGATCCGGGCTTCGATCCAGCCGTACCGTTCCTGACTTGTCTCGCGCCTTCAGATCCGCCTTCATGCTTCGATGAGAAGCAAAATATAAAGCAATCGTTCCGACGGAGCTAAATTACTACAGCATAAAGAACGAAGGGGAAATTTGGATTTCGAAACAAAAAAGGGAGGGGTGCAACACGAGGATTTCCCAGGGGGTCACCTAGGGGTGTCAACGGGCCGGGTCCGGGCCGGAATTCATTATTCCGGACCCGGACCCGGATCCGACCCGTTTACCCGACGGGTCTTTTATTCTGTGTTCCGGATCCGGACCCGGCGAGTCTCGGATCCGGGTCGGGTCTACCCGAACAAATTTGCCAAAATTTATAATTTCTAACAAAAAAGAGAAAAAAATATATTTGTAAACTAATTTCTAACTAATGCAAAGAAAAAACCAAATAAGAAAATAAATCAAATTGATTTTACTCAAATACATCATCCTAATCAAATTATATTGATAATATATATTTTTTATAAATTATTAAATCATTTATATCCGGATCCGGGTCTAATACGGGTCGGAATACTATATTCCGTATCCGACCCATTTTTTTGTTTGAAAAAACGGATCCGGATCCGGATAACGGAATTAAATCCCTACCCATACCCGAAAAAATTTCAGCGATCCGATCCGGATCCGGGTCTAGACCCGACCCGTTGACAGGCCTAGGGTCACCCATCCTAGTACTACTGTCGCCCAAGCACGCTTAACTTCGGAGTTCTGATGGGATTCGGTGCATTAGTGCTGGTATGATCGCACCCGCCATGTTCCTTTCGCTTTATTCTTTTAAACTGCCACGTCCTGTGAAGCAGTTTGGCTTTTCTGGACCCGAATTCATTCTAAGCGTCAATTCATGAATTTCCTCTCATCCTTTTATTTATTTACTTTTATATTTTTTTCTTGTTGCTTTGCACCTTTTTTTTCCCTCGTCGCACAACTCTCAATTATCCTGAAATTGATCCTTCACGCTTGCGCTTATACATTTGCGCCGACAACTTTGACCGACGATCCGGGCTTCGATCCAGCCGTACCGTTCCTGACTTGTCTCGCGCCTTCAGATCCGCCTTCATGCTTCGATGAGAAGCAAAATATCAAGCAATCGTTCCGACGGAGCTAAATTACTACAGCATAAAGAACGAAGGGGAAATTTGGATTTCGAAACAAAAAAGGGAGGGGTGCAACACGAGGACTTCCCAGGGGGTCACCCATCCTAGTACTACTCTCGCCCAAGCACGCTTAACTTCGGAGTTCTGATGGGATCCGGTGCATTAGTGCTGGTATGATCGCACCCGCCATGTTCCTTTCGCTTTATTCTTTTAAACTGCCCCGTCCTGTGAAGCAGTGTGGCTTTTCTGGACCCGAATTCATTTTAAGCGTCAATTCAAGAATTTCCCCTCATCCTTTTATTTATTTACTTTTACATTTTTTTCTTGTTGATTTGCACCATTTTTTTTTCCCTCGTCGCGCAACTCTCAATTATCCTGAAATTGATCCTTCACGCTTGCGCTTATACATTTGCGCCGACAACTTTGACCGACGATCCGGGCTTCGATCCAGCCGTACCGTTCCTGACTTGTCTCGCGCCTTCAGATCCGCCTTCATGCTTCGATGAGAAGCAAAATATAAAGCAATCGTTCCGACGGAGCTAAATTACTACAGCATAAAGAACGAAGGGAAAATTTGGATTTCGAAACAAAAAAGGGAGGGGTGCAACACGAGGATTTCCCAGGGGGTCACCTAGGGCAAAAAAGAGAAAAAGATATATTTGTAAACTAATTTCTAGCTAATGCAAAGAAAAAACCAAATAAGAAAATAAATCAAATTGATTTTACTCAAATACATCATCCTAATCAAATTATATTGATAATATATATTTTTTATAAATTATTAAATCATTTATATCCGGATCCGGGTCTAATACGGGTCGGAATACTATATTCCGTATCCGACCCGTTTTTTTGTTTGAAAAAACGGATCCGGATCCGGATAACGGAATTAAATCCCTACCCATACCCGCAAAAATTTCAGGGATCCGATCCGGATCCGGGTGTAGACCCGACCCGTTGACCGGCCTAGGGTCACCCATCCTAGTACTACTGTCGCCCAAGCACGCTTAACTTCGAAGTTCTGATGGGATCCGGTGCATTAGTGCTGGTATGATCACACCCGCCATGTTCCTTTCGCTTTATTCTTTTAAACTGCCCCGTCCTGTGAAGCAGTGTGGCTTTTCTGGACCCGAATTCATTTTAAGCGTCAATTCAAGAATTTCCCCTCATCCTTTTATTTATTTACTTTTACATTTTTTTCTTGTTGATTTGCACCATTTTTTTTCCCTCGTCGCGCAACTCTCAATTATCCTGAAATTGATCCTTCACGCTTGCACTTATACATTTGCGCCGACAACTTTGACCGACGATCCGGGCTTCGATCCAGCCGTACCGTTCCTGACTTGTCTCGCGCCTTCAGATCCGCCTTCATGCTTCGATGAGAAGCAAAATATAAAGCAATCGTTCCGACGGAGCTAAATTACTACAGCATAAAGAACGAAGGGGAAATTTGGATTTCGAAACAAAAAAGGGAGGGGTGCAACACGAGGATTTCCCAGGGGGTCACCTAGGGGTGTCAACGGGCCGGGTCCGGGCCGGAATTCATTATTCCGGACCCGGACCCGGATCCGACCCGTTTACCCGACGGGTCTTTTATTCTGTGTTCCGGATCCGGACCCGGCGAGTCTCGGATCCGGGTCGGGTCTACCCGAACAAATTTGCCAAAATTTATAATTTCTAACAAAAAAGAGAAAAAAATATATTTGTAAACTAATTTCTAACTAATGCAAAGAAAAAACCAAATAAGAAAATAAATCAAATTGATTTTACTCAAATACATCATCCTAATCAAATTATATTGATAATATATATTTTTTATAAATTATTAAATCATTTATATCCGGATCCGGGTCTAATACGGGTCGGAATACTATATTCCGTATCCGACCCGTTTTTTTGTTTGAAAAAACGGATCCGGATCCGGATAACGGAATTAAATCCCTACCCATACCCGAAAAAATTTCAGCGATCCGATCCGGATCCGGGTCTAGACCCGACCCGTTGACAGGCCTAGGGTCACCCATCCTAGTACTACTGTCGCCCAAGCACGCTTAACTTCGGAGTTCTGATGGGATCCGGTGCATTAGTGCTGGTATGATCGCACCCGCCATGTTCCTTTCGCTTTATTCTTTTAAACTGCCACGTCCTGTGAAGCAGTTTGGCTTTTCTGGACCCGAATTCATTCTAAGCGTCAATTCATGAATTTCCTCTCATCCTTTTATTTATTTACTTTTATATTTTTTTCTTGTTGCTTTGCACCTTTTTTTTCCCTCGTCGCACAACTCTCAATTATCCTGAAATTGATCCTTCACGCTTGCGCTTATACATTTGCGCCGACAACTTTGACCGACGATCCGGGCTTCGATCCAGCCGTACCGTTCCTGACTTGTCTCGCGCCTTCAGATCCGCCTTCATGCTTCGATGAGAAGCAAAATATCAAGCAATCGTTCCGACGGAGCTAAATTACTACAGCATAAAGAACGAAGGGGAAATTTGGATTTCGAAACAAAAAAGGGAGGGGTGCAACACGAGGACTTCCCAGGGGGTCACCCATCCTAGTACTACTGTCGCCCAAGCACGCTTAACTTCGAAGTTCTGATGGGATCCGGTGCATTAGTGCTGGTATGATCGCACCCGCCATGTTCCTTTCGCTTTATTCTTTTAAACTGCCACGTCCTGTGAAGCAGTTTGGCTTTTCTGGACCCGAATTCATTCTAAGCGTCAATTCATGAATTTCCTCTCATCCTTTTATTTATTTACTTTTATATTTTTTTCTTGTTGCTTTGCACCTTTTTTTTCCCTCGTCGCACAACTCTCAATTATCCTGAAATTGATCCTTCACGCTTGCGCTTATACATTTGCGCCGACAACTTTGACCGACGATCCGGGCTTCGATCCAGCCGTACCGTTCCTGACTTGTCTCGCGCCTTCAGATCCGCCTTCATGCTTCGATGAGAAGCAAAATATCAAGCAATCGTTCCGACGGAGCTAAATTACTACAGCATAAAGAACGAAGGGGAAATTTGGATTTCGAAACAAAAAAGGGAGGGGTGCAACACGAGGACTTCCCAGGGGGTCACCCATCCTAGTACTACTCTCGCCCAAGCACGCTTAACTTCGGAGTTCTGATGGGATCCGGTGCATTAGTGCTGGTATGATCGCACCCGCCATGTTCCTTTCGCTTTATTCTTTTAAACTGCCCCGTCCTGTGAAGCAGTGTGGCTTTTCTGGACCCGAATTCATTTTAAGCGTCAATTCAAGAATTTCCCCTCATCCTTTTATTTATTTACTTTTACATTTTTTTCTTGTTGATTTGCACCATTTTTTTTCCCTCGTCGCGCAACTCTCAATTATCCTGAAATTGATCCTTCACGCTTGCGCTTATACATTTGCGCCGACAACTTTGACCGACGATCCGGGCTTCGATCCAGCCGTACCGTTCCTGACTTGTCTCGCGCCTTCAGATCCGCCTTCATGCTTCGATGAGAAGCAAAATATAAAGCAATCGTTCCGACGGAGCTAAATTACTACAGCATAAAGAACGAAGGGAAAATTTGGATTTCGAAACAAAAAAGGGAGGGGTGCAACACGAGGATTTCCCAGGGGGTCACCTAGGGGTGTCAACGGGCCGGGTCCGGGCCGGAATTCATTATTCCGGACCCGGACCCGGAGCCGACCCGTTTACCCGACGGGTCTTTTATTCGGTGTTCCGGATCCGGACCCGGCGAGTCTCGGATCCGGGTCGGGTCTACCCGAACAAATTTGCCAAAATTTATAATTTCTAACAAAAAAGAGAAAAAGATATATTTGTAAACAAATTTCTAGCTAATGCAAAGAAAAAACCAAATAAGAAAATAAATCAAATTGATTTTACTCAAATACATCATCCTAATCAAATTATATTGATAATATATATTTTTTATAAATTATTAAATCATTTATATCCGGATCCGGGTCTAATACGGGTCGGAATACTATATTCCGTATCCGACCCGTTTTTTTGTTTGAAAAAACGGATCCGGATCCGGATAACGGAATTAAATCCCTACCCATACCCGCAAAAATTTCAGGGATCCGATCCGGATCCGGGTGTAGACCCGACCCGTTGACCGGCCTAGGGTCACCCATCCTAGTACTACTGTCGCCCAAGCACGCTTAACTTCGAAGTTCTGATGGGATCCGGTGCATTAGTGCTGGTATGATCACACCCGCCATGTTCCTTTCGCTTTATTCTTTTAAACTGCCACGTCCTGTGAAGCAGTTTGGCTTTTCTGGACCCGAATTCATTCTAAGCGTCAATTCATGAATTTCCTCTCATCCTTTTATTTATTTATTTTTATATTTTTTTCTTGTTGCTTTGCACCTTTTTTTTCCCTCGTCGCACAACTCTCAATTATCCTGAAATTGATCCTTCACGCTTGCGCTTATGCATTTGCGCCGACAACATTGACCGACGATCCGGGCTTCGATTCAGCCGTACCGTTCCTGACTTGTCTCGCGCCTTCAGATCCGCCTTCATGCTTCGATGAGAAGCAAAATATAAAACAATCGTTCCGACGGAGCTAAATTACTACAGCATAAAGAACGAAGGGAAAATTTGGATTTCGAAACAAAAAAGGGAGGGGTGCAACACGAGGATTTCCCAGGGGGTCACCTAGGGGTGTCAACGGGCCGGGTCCGGGCCGGAATTCTTTATTCCGGACCCGGACCCGGATCCGACCCGTTTACCCGACGGGTCTTTTATTCGGTGTTCCGGATCCGGACCCGGCGAGTCTCGGATCCGGGTCGGGTCTACCCGAACAAATTTGCCAAAATTTATAATTTCTAACAAAAAAGAGAAAAAGATATATTTGTAAACTAATTTCTAGCTAATGCAAAGAAAAAACCAAATAAGAAAATAAATCAAATTGATTTTACTCAAATACATCATCCTAATCAAATTATATTGATAATATATATTTTTTATAAATTATTAAATCATTTATATCCGGATCCGGGTCTAGTACGGGTCGGAATACTATATTCCGTATCCGACCCGTTTTTTTGTTTGAAAAAACGGATCCGGATCCGGATAACGGAATTAAATCCCTACCCATACCAGCAAAAATTTCAGGGATCCGATCCGGATCCGGGTGTAGACCCGACCCGTTGACCGGCCTAGGGTCACCCATCCTAGTACTACTGTCGCCCAAGCACGCTTAACTTCGAAGTTCTGATGGGATCCGGTGCATTAGTGCTGGTATGATCGCACCCGCCATGTTCCTTTCGCTTTATTCTTTTAAACTGCCACGTCCTGTGAAGCAGTTTGGCTTTTCTGGACCCGAATTCATTCTAAGCGTCAATTCATGAATTTCCTCTCATCCTTTTATTTATTTACTTTTATATTTTTTTCTTGTTGCTTTGCACCTTTTTTTTCCCTCGTCGCACAACTCTCAATTATCCTGAAATTGATCCTTCACGCTTGCGCTTATACATTTGCGCCGACAACTTTGACCGACGATCCGGGCTTCGATCCAGCCGTACCGTTCCTGACTTGTCTCGCGCCTTCAGATCCGCCTTCATGCTTCGATAAGAAGCAAAATATAAAGCAATCGTTCCGACGGAGCTAAATTACTACAGCATAAAGAACGAAGGGGAAATTTGGATTTCGAAACAAAAAAGGGAGGGGTGCAACACGAGGACTTCCCAGGGGGTCACCCATCCTAGTACTACTGTCGCCCAAGCACGCTTAACTTCGAAGTTCTGATGGGATCCGGTGCATTAGTGCTGGTATGATCGCACCCACCATGTTCCTTTCGCTTTATTCTTTTAAACTGCCCCGTCCTGTGAAGCAGTGTGGCTTTTCTGGACCCGAATTCATTTTAAGCGTCAATTCAAGAATTTCCCCTCATCCTTTTATTTATTTACTTTTACATTTTTTTCTTGTTGATTTGCACCATTTTTTTTTCCCTCGTCGCGCAACTCTCAATTATCCTGAAATTGATCCTTCACGCTTGCACTTATACATTTGCGCCGACAACTTTGACCGACGATCCGGGCTTCGATCCAGCCGTACCGTTCCTGACTTGTCTCGCGCCTTCAGATCCGCCTTCATGCTTCGATGAGAAGCAAAATATAAAGCAATCGTTCCGACGGAGCTAAATTACTACAGCATAAAGAACGAAGGGGAAATTTGGATTTCGAAACAAAAAAGGGAGGGGTGCAACACGAGGATTTCCCAGGGGGTCACCTAGGGGTGTCAACGGGCCGGGTCCGGGCCGGAATTCATTATTCCGGACCCGGACCCGGATCCGACCCGTTTACCCGACGGGTCTTTTATTCTGTGTTCCGGATCCGGACCCGGCGAGTCTCGGATCCGGGTCGGGTCTACCCGAACAAATTTGCCAAAATTTATAATTTCTAACAAAAAAGAGAAAAAAATATATTTGTAAACTAATTTCTAACTAATGCAAAGAAAAAACCAAATAAGAAAATAAATCAAATTGATTTTACTCAAATACATCATCCTAATCAAATTATATTGATAATATATATTTTTTATAAATTATTAAATCATTTATATCCGGATCCGGGTCTAATACGGGTCGGAATACTATATTCCGTATCCGACCCGTTTTTTTGTTTGAAAAAACGGATCCGGATCCGGATAACGGAATTAAATCCCTACGCATACCCGAAAAAATTTCAGCGATCCGATCCGGATCCGGGTCTAGACCCGACCCGTTGACAGGCCTAGGGTCACCCATCCTAGTACTACTGTCGCCCAAGCACGCTTAACTTCGGAGTTCTGATGGGATCCGGTGCATTAGTGCTGGTATGATCGCACCCGCCATGTTCCTTTCGCTTTATTCTTTTAAACTGCCACGTCCTGTGAAGCAGTTTGGCTTTTCTGGACCCGAATTCATTCTAAGCGTCAATTCATGAATTTCCTCTCATCCTTTTATTTATTTACTTTTATATTTTTTTCTTGTTGCTTTGCACCTTTTTTTTCCCTCGTCGCACAACTCTCAATTATCCTGAAATTGATCCTTCACGCTTGCGCTTATACATTTGCGCCGACAACTTTGACCGACGATCCGGGCTTCGATCCAGCCGTACCGTTCCTGACTTGTCTCGCGCCTTCAGATCCGCCTTCATGCTTCGATGAGAAGCAAAATATAAAGCAATCGTTCCGACGGAGCTAAATTACTACAGCATAAAGAACGAAGGGGAAATTTGGATTTCGAAACAAAAAAGGGAGGGGTGCAACACGAGGATTTCCCAGGGGGTCACCTAGGGGTGTCAACGGGCCGGGTCCGGGCCGGAATTCATTATTCCGGACCCGGACCCGGATCCGACCCGTTTACCCGACGGGTCTTTTATTCTGTGTTCCGGATCCGGACCCGGCGAGTCTCGGATCCGGGTCGGGTCTACCCGAACAAATTTGCCAAAATTTATAATTTCTAACAAAAAAGAGAAAAAAATATATTTGTAAACTAATTTCTAACTAATGCAAAGAAAAAACCAAATAAGAAAATAAATCAAATTGATTTTACTCAAATACATCATCCTAATCAAATTATATTGATAATATATATTTTTTATAAATTATTAAATCATTTATATCCGGATCCGGGTCTAATACGGGTCGGAATACTATATTCCGTATCCGACCCATTTTTTTGTTTGAAAAAACGGATCCGGATCCGGATAACGGAATTAAATCCCTACCCATACCCGAAAAAATTTCAGCGAT